>NC_054416.1:15130027-15399638 GCF_017976425.1 Toxotes jaculatrix | reverse complement strand
CTTCTGGGACACAGCGTGTGCCCCGAAAATGCCACACAGTACAGATCACAGAAACATACTTGAAAACTCTGCAAAATGCTTCTTCTAATGTAAAATAGTGTTTCCATGCTGGAAAAAGTCTTATTTTGACGCCAGCAACATATTTGATGCAAAGCTGTCATTTCAGCTCAAACGGTAAAATTTCACCGTTCCTGGCCATATGAGACTGTTTTTCACAACGTTTGCCCTGAAAGTGCCAGGTACTGCAGATGAAAGAAAACACACGGGAAAACTCAGCAAAATGCTTCTTCTAATGTAAAATAGTGTTTCCATGCTGGAAAAAGTCTTATTTTGACGCCAGCAACATATTTTAGACACACCGTTCATTTCAGCACTAACTGACTGAAACTTGCCGTTTTAAGCCTTTCCAGCCATTCTGTGCTTCTGGGACACAGCGTGTGCCCCGAAAATGCCACACAGTACAGATCACAGAAACATACTTGAAAAACTCTGCAAAATGCTTCTTCTAATGTAAAATAGTGTTTCCATGCTGGAAAAAGTCTTATTTTGACGCCAGCAACATATTTGATGCAAAGCTGTCATTTCAGCTCAAACGGTAAAATTTCACCGTTCCTGGCCATATGAGACTGTTTTTCACAACGTTTGCCCTGAAAATGCCACACAGTACAAATCACAGAAACATACTTGAAAACTCTGCAAAATGCTTCTTCTAATGTAAAATAGTGTTTCCATGCTGGAAAAAGTCTCATTTTGACGCCAGCAACATATTTTAGACACACACCGTTCATTTCAGCACTAACTGACTGAAACTTGCCGTTTTAAGCATTTCCAGCCATTCTGTGCTTCTGGGACACAGCGTGTGCCCCGAAAATGCCACACAGTACAGATCACAGAAACATACTTGAAAATTCTGCAAAATGCTTCTTCTAATGTAAAATAGTGTTTCCATGCTGGAAAAAGTATTATTTTGACGCCAGCAACATATTTGATGCAAAGCTGTCATTTCAGCTCAAACGGTAAAATTTCACCGTTCCTGGCCATATGAGACTGTTTTTCACAACGTTTGCCCTGAAAGTGCCAGGTACTGCAGATGAAAGAAACACACGGGAAAACTCTGCAAAATGCTTCTTCTAATGTAAAATAGTGTTTCCATGCTGGAAAAAGTCTTATTTTGACGCCAGCAACATATTTTAGACACACCGTTCATTTCAGCACTAACTGACTGAAACTTGGCGTTTTAAGCGTTTCCAGCCATTCTGTGCTTCTGGGACACAGCGTGTGCCCCGAAAATGCCACACAGTACAGATCACAGAAACATACTTGAAAACTCTGCAAAATACTTCTTCTAATGTAAAATAGTGTTTCCATGCTGGAAAAAGTCTTATTTTGACGCCAGCAACATATTTGATGCAAAGCTGTCATTTCAGCTCAAACGGTAAAATTTCACCGTTCCTGGCCATATGAGACTGTTTTTCACAACGTTTGCCCTGAAAGTGCCAGGTACTGCAGATGAAAGAAACACACGGGAAAACTCAGCAAAATGCTTCTTCTAATGTAAAATAGTGTTTCCATGCTGGAAAAAGTCTTATTTTGACGCCAGCAACATATTTGATGCAAAGCTGTCATTTCAGCTCAAACGGTAAAATTTCACCGTTCCTGGCCATATGAGACTGTTTTTCACAACGTTTGCCCTGAAAGTGCCAGGTACTGCAGATGAAAGAAACACACGGGAAAACTCAGCAAAATGCTTCTTCTAATGTAAAATAGTGTTTCCATGCTGGAAAAAGTCTTATTTTGACGCCAGCAACATATTTTAGACACACCGTTCATTTCAGCACTAACTGACTGAAACTTGCCGTTTTAAGCCTTTCCAGCCATTCTGTGCTTCTGGGACACAGCGTGTGCCCCGAAAATGCCACACAGTACAGATCACAGAAACATACTTGAAAACTCTGCAAAATGCTTCTTCTAATGTAAAATAGTGTTTCCATGCTGGAAAAAGTCTTATTTTGACGCCAGCAACATATTTGATGCAAAGCTGTCATTTCAGCTCAAACGGTAAAAATTTCACCGTTCCTGGCCATATGAGACTGTTTTTCACAACGTTTGCCCTGAAAGTGCCAGGTACTGCAGATGAAAGAAACACACGGGAAAACTCTGCAAAATGCTTCTTCTAATGTAAAATAGTGTTTCCATGCTGGAAAAAGTCTTATTTTGACGCCAGCAACATATTTTAGACACACCGTTCATTTCAGCACTAACTGACTGAAACTTGGCGTTTTAAGCGTTTCCAGCCATTCTGTGCTTCTGGGACACAGCGTGTGCCCCGAAAATGCCACACAGTACAGATCACAGAAACATACTTGAAAACTCTGCAAAATGCTTCTTCTAATGTAAAATAGTGTTTCCATGCTGGAAAAAGTCTTATTTTGACGCCAGCAACATATTTGATGCAAAGCTGTCATTTCAGCTCAAACGGTAAAATTTCACCGTTCCTGGCCATATGAGACTGTTTTTCACAACGTTTGCCCTGAAAGTGCCAGGTACTGCAGATGAAAGAAACACACGGGAAAACTCAGCAAAATGCTTCTTCTAATGTAAAATAGTGTTTCCATGCTGGAAAAAGTCTTATTTTGACGCCAGCAACATATTTTAGACACACCGTTCATTTCAGCACTAACTGACTGAAACTTGCCGTTTTAAGCCTTTCCAGCCATTCTGTGCTTCTGGGACACAGCGTGTGCCCCGAAAATGCCACACAGTACAGATCACAGAAACATACTTGAAAACTCTGCAAAATGCTTCTTCTAATGTAAAATAGTGTTTCCATGCTGGAAAAAGTCTTATTTTGACGCCAGCAACATATTTGATGCAAAGCTGTCATTTCAGCTCAAACGGTAAAATTTCACCGTTCCTGGCCATATGAGACTGTTTTTCACAACGTTTGCCCTGAAAGTGCCAGGTACTGCAGATGAAAGAAACACACGGGAAAACTCAGCAAAATGCTTCTTCTAATGTAAAATAGTGTTTCCATGCTGGAAAAAGTCTTATTTTGACGCCAGCAACATATTTTAGACACACCGTTCATTTCAGCACTAACTGACTGAAACTTGCCGTTTTAAGCCTTTCCAGCCATTCTGTGCTTCTGGGACACAGCGTGTGCCCCGAAAATGCCACACAGTACAGATCACAGAAACATACTTGAAAACTCTGCAAAATGCTTCTTCTAATGTAAAATAGTGTTTCCATGCTGGAAAAAGTCTTATTTTGACGCCAGCAACATATTTGATGCAAAGCTGTCATTTCAGCTCAAACGGTAAAATTTCACCGTTCCTGGCCATATGAGACTGTTTTTCACAACGTTTGCCCTGAAAGTGCCAGGTACTGCAGATGAAAGAAACACACGGGAAAACTCAGCAAAATGCTTCTTCTAATGTAAAATAGTGTTTCCATGCTGGAAAAAGTCTTATTTTGACGCCAGCAACATATTTTAGACACACCGTTCATTTCAGCACTAACTGACTGAAACTTGCCGTTTTAAGCCTTTCCAGCCATTCTGTGCTTCTGGGACACAGCGTGTGCCCCGAAAATGCCACACAGTACAGATCACAGAAACATACTTGAAAACTCTGCAAAATGCTTCTTCTAATGTAAAATAGTGTTTCCATGCTGGAAAAAGTCTTATTTTGACGCCAGCAACATATTTGATGCAAAGCTGTCATTTCAGCTCAAACGGTAAAATTTCACCGTTCCTGGCCATATGAGACTGTTTTTCACAACGTTTGCCCTGAAAGTGCCAGGTACTGCAGATGAAAGAAACACACGGGAAAACTCAGCAAAATGCTTCTTCTAATGTAAAATAGTGTTTCCATGCTGGAAAAAGTCTTATTTTGACGCCAGCAACATATTTTAGACACACCGTTCATTTCAGCACTAACTGACTGAAACTTGCCGTTTTAAGCCTTTCCAGCCATTCTGTGCTTCTGGGACACAGCGTGTGCCCCGAAAATGCCACACAGTACAGATCACAGAAACATACTTGAAAACTCTGCAAAATGCTTCTTCTAATGTAAAATAGTGTTTCCATGCTGGAAAAAGTCTTATTTTGACGCCAGCAACATATTTGATGCAAAGCTGTCATTTCAGCTCAAACGGTAAAATTTCACCGTTCCTGGCCATATGAGACTGTTTTTCACAACGTTTGCCCTGAAAGTGCCAGGTACTGCAGATGAAAGAAACACACGGGAAAACTCAGCAAAATGCTTCTTCTAATGTAAAATAGTGTTTCCATGCTGGAAAAAGTCTTATTTTGACGCCAGCAACATATTTTAGACACACCGTTCATTTCAGCACTAACTGACTGAAACTTGCCGTTTTAAGCCTTTCCAGCCATTCTGTGCTTCTGGGACACAGCGTGTGCCCCGAAAATGCCACACAGTACAGATCACAGAAACATACTTGAAAACTCTGCAAAATGCTTCTTCTAATGTAAAATAGTGTTTCCATGCTGGAAAAAGTCTTATTTTGACGCCAGCAACATATTTGATGCAAAGCTGTCATTTCAGCTCAAACGGTAAAATTTCACCGTTCCTGGCCATATGAGACTGTTTTTCACAACGTTTGCCCTGAAAATGCCACACAGTTCAAATCACAGAAACATACTTGAAAACTCTGCAAAATGCTTCTTCTAATGTAAAATAGTGTTTCCATGCTGGAAAAAGTCTCATTTTGACGCCAGCAACATATTTTAGACACACCGTTCATTTCAGCACTAACTGACTGAAACTTGCCGTTTTAAGCATTTCCAGCCATTCTGTGCTTCTGGGACACAGCGTGTGCCCCGAAAATGCCACACAGTACAGATCACAGAAACATACTTGAAAATTCTGCAAAATGCTTCTTCTAATGTAAAATAGTGTTTCCATGCTGGAAAAAGTCTTATTTTGACGCCAGCAACATATTTGATGCAAAGCTGTCATTTCAGCTCAAACGGTAAAATTTCACCGTTCCTGGCCATATGAGACTGTTTTTCACAACGTTTGCCCTGAAAGTGCCAGGTACTGCAGATGAAAGAAACACACGGGAAAACTCTGCAAAATGCTTCTTCTAATGTAAAATAGTGTTTCCATGCTGGAAAAAGTCTTATTTTGACGCCAGCAACATATTTTAGACACACCGTTCATTTCAGCACTAACTGACTGAAACTTGGCGTTTTAAGCGTTTCCAGCCATTCTGTGCTTCTGGGACACAGCGTGTGCCCCGAAAATGCCACACAGTACAGATCACAGAAACATACTTGAAAACTCTGCAAAATACTTCTTCTAATGTAAAATAGTGTTTCCATGCTGGAAAAAGTCTTATTTTGACGCCAGCAACATATTTGATGCAAAGCTGTCATTTCAGCTCAAACGGTAAAATTTCACCGTTCCTGGCCATATGAGACTGTTTTTCACAACGTTTGCCCTGAAAGTGCCAGGTACTGCAGATGAAAGAAACACACGGGAAAACTCAGCAAAATGCTTCTTCTAATGTAAAATAGTGTTTCCATGCTGGAAAAAGTCTTATTTTGACGCCAGCAACATATTTGATGCAAAGCTGTCATTTCAGCTCAAACGGTAAAATTTCACCGTTCCTGGCCATATGAGACTGTTTTTCACAACGTTTGCCCTGAAAGTGCCAGGTACTGCAGATGAAAGAAACACACGGGAAAACTCAGCAAAATGCTTCTTCTAATGTAAAATAGTGTTTCCATGCTGGAAAAAGTCTTATTTTGACGCCAGCAACATATTTGATGCAAAGCTGTCATTTCAGCTCAAACGGTAAAATTTCACCGTTCCTGGCCATATGAGACTGTTTTTCACAACGTTTGCCCTGAAAGTGCCAGGTACTGCAGATGAAAGAAACACACGGGAAAACTCAGCAAAATGCTTCTTCTAATGTAAAATAGTGTTTCCATGCTGGAAAAAGTCTTATTTTGACGCCAGCAACATATTTTAGACACACCGTTCATTTCAGCACTAACTGACTGAAACTTGGCGTTTTAAGCGTTTCCAGCCATTCTGTGCTTCTGGGACACAGCGTGTGCCCCGAAAATGCCACACAGTACAGATCACAGAAACATACTTGAAAACTCTGCAAAATGCTTCTTCTAATGTAAAATAGTGTTTCCATGCTGGAAAAAGTCTTATTTTGACGCCAGCAACATATTTGATGCAAAGCTGTCATTTCAGCTCAAACGGTAAAATTTCACCGTTCCTGGCCATATGAGACTGTTTTTCACAACGTTTGCCCTGAAAATGCCACACAGTACAAATCACAGAAACATACTTGAAAACTCTGCAAAATGCTTCTTCTAATGTAAAATAGTGTTTCCATGCTGGAAAAAGTCTCATTTTGACGCCAGCAACATATTTTAGACACACCGTTCATTTCAGCACTAACTGACTGAAACTTGCCGTTTTAAGCATTTCCAGCCATTCTGTGCTTCTGGGACACAGCGTGTGCCCCGAAAATGCCACACAGTACAGATCACAGAAACATACTTGAAAATTCTGCAAAATGCTTCTTCTAATGTAAAATAGTGTTTCCATGCTGGAAAAAGTCTTATTTTGACGCCAGCAACATATTTGATGCAAAGCTGTCATTTCAGCTCAAACGGTAAAATTTCACCGTTCCTGGCCATATGAGACTGTTTTTCACAACGTTTGCCCTGAAAGTGCCAGGTACTGCAGATGAAAGAAACACACGGGAAAACTCAGCAAAATGCTTCTTCTAATGTAAAATAGTGTTTCCATGCTGGAAAAAGTCTTATTTTGACGCCAGCAACATATTTGATGCAAAGCTGTCATTTCAGCTCAAACGGTAAAATTTCACCGTTCCTGGCCATATGAGACTGTTTTTCACAACGTTTGCCCTGAAAGTGCCAGGTACTGCAGATGAAAGAAACACACGGGAAAACTCAGCAAAATGCTTCTTCTAATGTAAAATAGTGTTTCCATGCTGGAAAAAGTCTTATTTTGACGCCAGCAACATATTTGATGCAAAGCTGTCATTTCAGCTCAAACGGTAAAATTTCACCGTTCCTGGCCATATGAGACTGTTTTTCACAACGTTTGCCCTGAAAATGCCACACAGTACAAATCACAGAAACATACTTGAAAACTCTGCAAAATGCTTCTTCTAATGTAAAATAGTGTTTCCATGCTGGAAAAAGTCTTATTTTGACGCCAGCAACATATTTTAGACACACCGTTCATTTCAGCACTAACTGACTGAAACTTGCCGTTTTAAGCATTTCCAGCCATTCTGTGCTTCTGGGACACAGCGTGTGCCCCGAAAATGCCACACAGTACAGATCACAGAAACATACTTGAAAACTCTGCAAAATGCTTCTTCTAATGTAAAATAGTGTTTCCATGCTGGAAAAAGTCTTATTTTGACGCCAGCAACATATTTGATGCAAAGCTGTCATTTCAGCTCAAACGGTAAAATTTCACCGTTCCTGGCCATATGAGACTGTTTTTCACAACGTTTGCCCTGAAAGTGCCAGGTACTGCAGATGAAAGAAACACACGGGAAAACTCAGCAAAATGCTTCTTCTAATGTAAAATAGTGTTTCCATGCTGGAAAAAGTCTTATTTTGACGCCAGCAACATATTTTAGACACACCGTTCATTTCAGCACTAACTGACTGAAACTTGGCGTTTTAAGCGTTTCCAGCCATTCTGTGCTTCTGGGACACAGCGTGTGCCCCGAAAATGCCACACAGTACAGATCACAGAAACATACTTGAAAACTCTGCAAAATGCTTCTTCTAATGTAAAATAGTGTTTCCATGCTGGAAAAAGTCTTATTTTGACGCCAGCAACATATTTGATGCAAAGCTGTCATTTCAGCTCAAACGGTAAAATTTCACTGTTCCTGGCCATATGAGACTGTTTTTCACAACGTTTGCCCTGAAAATGCCACACAGTACAAATCACAGAAACATACTTGAAAACTCTGCAAAATGCTTCTTCTAATGTAAAATAGTGTTTCCATGCTGGAAAAAGTCTCATTTTGACGCCAGCAACATATTTTAGACACACCGTTCATTTCAGCACTAACTGACTGAAACTTGCCGTTTTAAGCGTTTCCAGCCATTCTCCGTGTGTCTGGGACACAGCGTGTGCCCTGAAAATGCCACACAGTACAGATCACAGAAACATACTTGAAAACTCTGCCAAATGCTTCTTCTAATGTAAAATAGTGTTTCCATGCTGGAAAAAGTCTTATTTTGACGCCAGCAACATATTTGATGCAAAGCTGTCATTTCAGCTCAAACGGTAAAATTTCACCGTTCCTGGCCATATGAGACTGTTTTTCACAACGTTTGCCCTGAAAGTGCCAGGTACTGCAGATGAAAGAAACACACGGGAAAACTCTGCAAAATGCTTCTTCTAATGTAAAATAGTGTTTCCATGCTGGAAAAAGTCTCATTTTGACGCCAGCAACATATTTTAGACACACCGTTCATTTCAGCACTAACTGACTGAAACTTGCCGTTTTAAGCGTTTCCAGCCATTCTCCGTGTGTCTGGGACACAGCGTGTGCCCTGAAAATGCCACACAGTACAGATCACAGAAACATACTTGAAAACTCTGCCAAATGCTTCTTCTAATGTAAAATAGTGTTTCCATGCTGGAAAAAGTCTTATTTTGACGCCAGCAACATATTTGATGCAAAGCTGTCATTTCAGCTCAAACGGTAAAATTTCACCGTTCCTGGCCATATGAGACTGTTTTTCACAACGTTTGCCCTGAAAGTGCCAGGTACTGCAGATGAAAGAAACACACGGGAAAACTCAGCAAAATGCTTCTTCTAATGTAAAATAGTGTTTCCATGCTGGAAACAGTCTTATTTTGACGCCAGCAACATATTTTAGACACACCGTTCATTTCAGCACTAACTGACTGAAACTTGCCGTTTTAAGCGTTTCCAGCCATTCTCCGTGTGTCTGGGACACAGCGTGTGCCCTGAAAATGCCACACAGTACAAATCACAGAAACATACTTGAAAACTCTGCGAAATGCTTCTTCTAATGTAAAATAGTGTTTCCATGCTGGAAAAAGTCTTATTTTGACGCCAGCAACATATTTGATGCAAAGCTGTCATTTCAGCTCAAACGGTAAAATTTCACCGTTCCTGGCCATATGAGACTGTTTTTCACAACGTTTGCCCTGAAAGTGCCAGGTACTGCAGATGAAAGAAACACACGGGAAAACTCAGCAAAATGCTTCTTCTAATGTAAAATAGTGTTTCCATGCTGGAAACAGTCTTATTTTGACGCCAGCAACATATTTTAGACACACCGTTCATTTCAGCACTAACTGACTGAAACTTGCCGTTTTAAGCGTTTCCAGCCATTCTCCGTGTGTCTGGGACACAGCGTGTGCCCTGAAAATGCCACACAGTACAAATCACAGAAACATACTTGAAAACTCTGCGAAATGCTTCTTCTAATGTAAAATAGTGTTTCCATGCTGGAAAAAGTCTTATTTTGACGCCAGCAACATATTTGATGCAAAGCTGTCATTTCAGCTCAAACGGTAAAATTTCACCGTTCCTGGCCATATGAGACTGTTTTTCACAACGTTTGCCCTGAAAGTGCCAGGTATTGCAGATGAAAGAAACACACGGGAAAACTCAGCAAAATGCTTCTTCTAATGTAAAATAGTGTTTCCATGCTGGAAAAAGTCTTATTTTGACGCCAGCAACATATTTGATGCAAAGCTGTCATTTCAGCTCAAACGGTAAAATTTCACCGTTCCTGGCCATATGAGACTGTTTTTCACAACGTTTGCCCTGAAAGTGCCAGGTACTGCAGATGAAAGAAACACACGGGAAAACTCTGCAAAATGCTTCTTCTAATGTAAAATAGTGTTTCCATGCTGGAAACAGTCTTATTTTGACGCCAGCAACATATTTTAGACACACCGTTCATTTCAGCACTAACTGACTGAAACTTGCCGTTTTAAGCGTTTCCAGCCATTCTCCGTGTGTCTGGGACACAGCGTGTGCCCTGAAAATGCCACACAGTACAAATCACAGAAACATACTTGAAAACTCTGCGAAATGCTTCTTCTAATGTAAAATAGTGTTTCCATGCTGGAAAAAGTCTTATTTTGACGCCGGCAGCACATATGATGTAAAGCTGTCATTTCAGCTCAAACGGTAAAATTTCACCGTTCCTGGCCATTTGAGAGTGTTTTTCACAACGTTTGCCCTGAAAGTGCCAGGTACTGCAGATGACAGAAACACACGGGAAAACTCTGCAAAATGCTTCTTCTAATGTAAAATAGTGTTTCCATGCTGGAAAAAGTCTTATTTTGACGCCGGCAGCACATATGATGCAAAGCTGTCATTTCAGCTCAAATATTACAGTTTTAGCGCTTCCAGCCCATATGAGAGTGTTTTTCACAACGTTTGCCCTGAAAGTGCCAGGTACTGCAGATGACAGAAACACACGGGAAAACTCTGCAAAATTCTTCTTCTAATGTAAAATAGTGTTTCCATGCTGGAAAAAGTCTTATTTTGACGCCAGCAACATATTTTAGACAAACCGTTCATTTCAGCTCTAACAGTAAAATTTGACCGTTCATGCCAATTTGAGAGTGTTTTTCACAACGTTTGCCCTGAAAGTGCCAGGTACTGCAGATGACAGAAACACACGGGAAAACTCTGCAAAATGCTTCTTCTAATGTAAAATAGTGTTTCCATGCTGGAAAAAGTCTTATTTTGACGCCGGCAGCACATCTGATGCAAAGCTGTCATTTCAGCTCAAACATTACAGTTTTTGCGCTTCCAGCCCATATGAGAGTGTTTTTCACAACGTTTGCCCTGAAAGTGCCAGGTACTGCAGATGACAGAAACACACGGGAAAACTCTGCAAAATGCTTCTTCTAATGTAAAATAGTGTTTCCATGCTGGAAAAAGTCTTATTTTGACGCCGGCAGCACATCTGATGCAAAGCTGTCATTTCAGCTCAAACATTACAGTTTTTGCGCTTCCAGCCCATATGAGAGTGTTTTTCACAACGTTTGCCCTGAAAGTGCCAGGTACTGCAGATGACAGAAACACACGGGAAAACTCTGCAAAATGCTTCTTCTAATGTAAAATAGTGTTTCCATGCTGGAAAAAGTCTTATTTTGACGCCAGCAACATATTTTAGACACACCGTTCATTTCAGCTCTAACAGTAAAATTTGACCGTTCATGCCAATTTGAGAGTGTTTTTCACAACGTTTGCCCTGAAAGTGCCAGGTACTGCAGATGACAGAAACACACGGGAAAACTCTGCAAAATGCTTCTTCTAATGTAAAATAGTGTTTCCATGCTGGAAAAAGTCTTATTTTGACGCCGGCAGCACATCTGATGCAAAGCTGTCATTTCAGCTCAAACATTACAGTTTTTGCGCTTCCAGCCCATATGAGAGTGTTTTTCACAACGTTTGCCCTGAAAGTGCCAGGTACTGCAGATGACAGAAACACACGGGAAAACTCTGCAAAATGCTTCTTCTAATGTAAAATAGTGTTTCCATGCTGGAAAAAGTCTTATTTTGACGCCAGCAACATATTTTAGACACACCGTTCATTTCAGCTCTAACAGTAAAATTTGACCGTTCATGCCAATTTGAGAGTGTTTTTCACAACGTTTGCCCTGAAAGTGCCAGGTACTGCAGATGACAGAAACACACGGGAAAACTCTGCAAAATGCTTCTTCTAATGTAAAATAGTGTTTCCATGCTGGAAAAAGTCTTATTTTGACGCCGGCAGCACATCTGATGCAAAGCTGTCATTTCAGCTCAAACGGTAAAATTTGACCGTTCATGCCAATTTGAGAGTGTTTTTCACAACGTTTGCCCTGAAAGTGCCAGGTACTGCAGATGACAGAAACACACGGGAAAACTCTGCAAAATGCTTCTTCTAATGTAAAATAGTGTTTCCATGCTGGAAAAAGTCTTATTTTGACGCCAGCAACATATTTTAGACACACCGTTCATTTCAGCTCTAACAGTAAAATTTGACCGTTCATGCCAATTTGAGAGTGTTTTTCACAACGTTTGCCCTGAAAGTGCCAGGTACTGCAGATGACAGAAACACACGGGAAAACTCTGCAAAATGCTTCTTCTAATGTAAAATAGTGTTTCCATGCTGGAAAAAGTCTTATTTTGACGCCGGCAGCACATCTGATGCAAAGATGTCATTTCAGCTCAAACGGTAAAATTTGACCGTTCATGCCAATTTGAGAGTGTTTTTCACAACGTTTGCCCTGAAAGTGCCAGGTACTGCAGATGACAGAAACACACGGGAAAACTCTGCAAAATGCTTCTTCTAATGTAAAATAGTGTTTCCATGCTGGAAAAAGTCTTATTTTGACGCCGGCAGCACATATGATGTAAAGCTGTCATTTCAGCTCAAACGGTAAAATTTGACCGTTCCTGGCCATTTGAGAGTGTTTTTCACAACGTTTGCCCTGAAAGTGCCAGGTACTGCAGATGACAGAAACACACGGGAAAACTCTGCAAAATGCTTCTTCTAATGTAAAATAGTGTTTCCATGCTGGAAAAAGTCTTATTTTGACGCCGGCAGCACATCTGATGCAAAGCTGTCATTTCAGCTCAAATATTACAGTTTTAGCGCTTCCAGCCCATATGAGAGTGTTTTTCACAACGTTTGCCCTGAAAGTGCCAGGTACTGCAGATGACAGAAACACACGGGAAAACTCTGCAAAATGCTTCTTCTAATGTAAAATAGTGTTTCCATGCTGGAAAAAGTCTTATTTTGACGCCGGCAGCACATATGATGTAAAGCTGTCATTTCAGCTCAAACGGTAAAATTTGACCGTTCCTGGCCATTTGAGAGTGTTTTTCACAACGTTTGCCCTGAAAGTGCCAGGTACTGCAGATGACAGAAACACACGGGAAAACTCTGCAAAATGCTTCTTCTAATGTAAAATAGTGTTTCCATGCTGGAAAAAGTCTTATTTTGACGCCGGCAGCACATCTGATGCAAAGATGTCATTTCAGCTCAAACGGTAAAATCTGACCGTTCATGCCAATTTGAGAGTGTTTTTCACAACGTTTGCCCTGAAAGTGCCAGGTACTGCAGATGACAGAAACACACGGGAAAACTCTGCAAAATGCTTCTTCTAATGTAAAATAGTGTTTCCATGCTGGAAAAAGTCTTATTTTGACGCCGGCAGCACATATGATGTAAAGCTGTCATTTCAGCTCAAACGGTAAAATTTGACCGTTCCTGGCCATTTGAGAGTGTTTTTCACAACGTTTGCCCTGAAAGTGCCAGGTACTGCAGATGACAGAAACACACGGGAAAACTCTGCAAAATGCTTCTTCTAATGTAAAATAGTGTTTCCATGCTGGAAAAAGTCTTATTTTGACGCCGGCAGCACATATGATGCAAAGCTGTCATTTCAGCTCAAATATTACAGTTTTAGCGCTTCCAGCCCATATGAGAGTGTTTTTCACAACGTTTGCCCTGAAAGTGCCAGGTACTGCAGATGACAGAAACACACGGGAAAACTCTGCAAAATTCTTCTTCTAATGTAAAATAGTGTTTCCATGCTGGAAAAAGTCTTATTTTGACGCCAGCAACATATTTTAGACAAACCGTTCATTTCAGCTCTAACAGTAAAATTTGACCGTTCATGCCAATTTGAGAGTGTTTTTCACAACGTTTGTCCTGAAAGTGCCAGGTACTGCAGATGACAGAAACACACGGGAAAACTCTGCAAAATGCTTCTTCTAATGTAAAATAGTGTTTCCATGCTGGAAAAAGTCTTATTTTGACGCCGGCAGCACATCTGATGCAAAGCTGTCATTTCAGCTCAAACGGTAAAATTTGACCGTTCATGCCAATTTGAGAGTGTTTTTCACAACGTTTGCCCTGAAAGTGCCAGGTACTGCAGATGACAGAAACACACGGGAAAACTCTGCAAAATGCTTCTTCTAATGTAAAATAGTGTTTCCATGCTGGAAAAAGTCTTATTTTGACGCCGGCAGCACATATGATGTAAAGCTGTCATTTCAGCTCAAACGGTAAAATTTGACCGTTCCTGGCCATTTGAGAGTGTTTTTCGCAACGTTTGCCCTGAAAGTGCCAGGTACTGCAGATGACAGAAACACACGGGAAAACTCTGCAAAATGCTTCTTCTAATGTAAAATAGTGTTTCCATGCTGGAAAAAGTCTTATTTTGACGCCGGCAGCACATCTGATGCAAAGATGTCATTTCAGCTCAAACGGTAAAATCTGACCGTTCATGCCAATTTGAGAGTGTTTTTCACAACGTTTGCCCTGAAAGTGCCAGGTACTGCAGATGACAGAAACACACGGGAAAACTCTGCAAAATGCTTCTTCTAATGTAAAATAGTGTTTCCATGCTGGAAAAAGTCTTATTTTGACGCCGGCAGCACATATGATGTAAAGCTGTCATTTCAGCTCAAACGGTAAAATTTGACCGTTCCTGGCCATTTGAGAGTGTTTTTCACAACGTTTGCCCTGAAAGTGCCAGGTACTGCAGATGACAGAAACACACGGGAAAACTCTGCAAAATGCTTCTTCTAATGTAAAATAGTGTTTCCATGCTGGAAAAAGTCTTATTTTGACGCCGGCAGCACATATGATGCAAAGCTGTCATTTCAGCTCAAATATTACAGTTTTAGCGCTTCCAGCCCATATGAGAGTGTTTTTCACAACGTTTGCCCTGAAAGTGCCAGGTACTGCAGATGACAGAAACACACGGGAAAACTCTGCAAAATTCTTCTTCTAATGTAAAATAGTGTTTCCATGCTGGAAAAAGTCTTATTTTGACGCCAGCAACATATTTTAGACAAACCGTTCATTTCAGCTCTAACAGTAAAATTTGACCGTTCATGCCAATTTGAGAGTGTTTTTCACAACGTTTGTCCTGAAAGTGCCAGGTACTGCAGATGACAGAAACACACGGGAAAACTCTGCAAAATGCTTCTTCTAATGTAAAATAGTGTTTCCATGCTGGAAAAAGTCTTATTTTGACGCCGGCAGCACATCTGATGCAAAGCTGTCATTTCAGCTCAAACGGTAAAATTTGACCGTTCATGCCAATTTGAGAGTGTTTTTCACAACGTTTGCCCTGAAAGTGCCAGGTACTGCAGATGACAGAAACACACGGGAAAACTCTGCAAAATGCTTCTTCTAATGTAAAATAGTGTTTCCATGCTGGAAAAAGTCTTATTTTGACGCCGGCAGCACATATGATGTAAAGCTATCATTTCAGCTCAAACGGTAAAATTTGACCGTTCCTGGCCATTTGAGAGTGTTTTTCACAACGTTTGCCCTGAAAGTGCCAGGTACTGCAGATGACAGAAACACACGGGAAAACTCTGCAAAATGCTTCTTCTAATGTAAAATAGTGTTTCCATGCTGGAAAAAGTCTTATTTTGACGCCGGCAGCACATCTGATGCAAAGCTGTCATTTCAGCTCAAATATTACAGTTTTAGCGCTTCCAGCCCATATGAGAGTGTTTTTCACAACGTTTGCCCTGAAAGTGCCAGGTACTGCAGATGACAGAAACACACGGGAAAACTCTGCAAAATGCTTCTTCTAATGTAAAATAGTGTTTCCATGCTGGAAAAAGTCTTATTTTGACGCCGGCAGCACATATGATGTAAAGCTGTCATTTCAGCTCAAACGGTAAAATTTGACCGTTCCTGGCCATTTGAGAGTGTTTTTCACAACGTTTGCCCTGAAAGTGCCAGGTACTGCAGATGACAGAAACACACGGGAAAACTCTGCAAAATGCTTCTTCTAATGTAAAATAGTGTTTCCATGCTGGAAAAAGTCTTATTTTGACGCCGGCAGCACATATGATGCAAAGCTGTCATTTCAGCTCAAATATTACAGTTTTAGCGCTTCCAGCCCATATGAGAGTGTTTTTCACAACGTTTGCCCTGAAAGTGCCAGGTACTGCAGATGACAGAAACACACGGGAAAACTCTGCAAAATTCTTCTTCTAATGTAAAATAGTGTTTCCATGCTGGAAAAAGTCTTATTTTGACGCCAGCAACATATTTTAGACAAACCGTTCATTTCAGCTCTAACAGTAAAATTTGACCGTTCATGCCAATTTGAGAGTGTTTTTCACAACGTTTGTCCTGAAAGTGCCAGGTACTGCAGATGACAGAAACACACGGGAAAACTCTGCAAAATGCTTCTTCTAATGTAAAATAGTGTTTCCATGCTGGAAAAAGTCTTATTTTGACGCCGGCAGCACATCTGATGCAAAGCTGTCATTTCAGCTCAAACGGTAAAATTTGACCGTTCATGCCAATTTGAGAGTGTTTTTCACAACGTTTGCCCTGAAAGTGCCAGGTACTGCAGATGACAGAAACACACGGGAAAACTCTGCAAAATGCTTCTTCTAATGTAAAATAGTGTTTCCATGCTGGAAAAAGTCTTATTTTGACGCCGGCAGCACATATGATGTAAAGCTATCATTTCAGCTCAAACGGTAAAATTTGACCGTTCCTGGCCATTTGAGAGTGTTTTTCACAACGTTTGCCCTGAAAGTGCCAGGTACTGCAGATGACAGAAACACACGGGAAAACTCTGCAAAATGCTTCTTCTAATGTAAAATAGTGTTTCCATGCTGGAAAAAGTCTTATTTTGACGCCGGCAGCACATATGATGTAAAGCTGTCATTTCAGCTCAAACGGTAAAATTTGACCGTTCCTGGCCATTTGAGAGTGTTTTTCACAACGTTTGCCCTGAAAGTGCCAGGTACTGCAGATGACAGAAACACACGGGAAAACTCTGCAAAATGCTTCTTCTAATGTAAAATAGTGTTTCCATGCTGGAAAAAGTCTTATTTTGACGCCGGCAGCACATATGATGCAAAGCTGTCATTTCAGCTCAAATATTACAGTTTTAGCGCTTCCAGCCCATATGAGAGTGTTTTTCACAACGTTTGCCCTGAAAGTGCCAGGTACTGCAGATGACAGAAACACACGGGAAAACTCTGCAAAATTCTTCTTCTAATGTAAAATAGTGTTTCCATGCTGGAAAAAGTCTTATTTTGACGCCAGCAACATATTTTAGACAAACCGTTCATTTCAGCTCTAACAGTAAAATTTGACCGTTCATGCCAATTTGAGAGTGTTTTTCACAACGTTTGCCCTGAAAGTGCCAGGTACTGCAGATGACAGAAACACACGGGAAAACTCTGCAAAATGCTTCTTCTAATGTAAAATAGTGTTTCCATGCTGGAAAAAGTCTTATTTTGACGCCGGCAGCACATCTGATGCAAAGCTGTCATTTCAGCTCAAACATTACAGTTTTTGCGCTTCCAGCCCATATGAGAGTGTTTTTCACAACGTTTGCCCTGAAAGTGCCAGGTACTGCAGATGACAGAAACACACGGGAAAACTCTGCAAAATGCTTCTTCTAATGTAAAATAGTGTTTCCATGCTGGAAAAAGTCTTATTTTGACGCCGGCAGCACATCTGATGCAAAGCTGTCATTTCAGCTCAAACATTACAGTTTTTGCGCTTCCAGCCCATATGAGAGTGTTTTTCACAACGTTTGCCCTGAAAGTGCCAGGTACTGCAGATGACAGAAACACACGGGAAAACTCTGCAAAATGCTTCTTCTAATGTAAAATAGTGTTTCCATGCTGGAAAAAGTCTTATTTTGACGCCGGCAGCACATCTGATGCAAAGATGTCATTTCAGCTCAAACGGTAAAATTTGACCGTTCATGCCAATTTCAGAGTGTTTTTCACAACGTTTGCCCTGAAAGTGCCAGGTACTGCAGATGACAGAAACACACGGGAAAACTCTGCAAAATGCTTCTTCTAATGTAAAATAGTGTTTCCATGCTGGAAAAAGTCTTATTTTGACGCCGGCAGCACATATGATGCAAAGCTGTCATTTCAGCTCAAACGGTAAAATTTGACCGTTCCTGGCCATTTGAGAGTGTTTTTCACAACGTTTGCCCTGAAAGTGCCAGGTACTGCAGATGACAGAAACACACGGGAAAACTCTGCAAAGTGCTTCTTCTAATGTAAAATAGTGTTTCCATGCTGGAAAAAGTCTTATTTTGACGCCGGCAGCACATATGATGCAAAGCTGTCATTTCAGCTCAAATATTACAGTTTTAGCGCTTCCAGCCCATATGAGAGTGTTTTTCACAACGTTTGCCCTGAAAGTGCCAGGTACTGCAGATGACAGAAACACACGGGAAAACTCTGCAAAATGCTTCTTCTAATGTAAAATAGTGTTTCCATGCTGGAAAAAGTCTTATTTTGACGCCGGCAGCACATCTGATGCAAAGATGTCATTTCAGCTCAAACGGTAAAATCTGACCGTTCATGCCAATTTGAGAGTGTTTTTCACAACGTTTGCCCTGAAAGTGCCAGGTACTGCAGATGACAGAAACACACGGGAAAACTCTGCAAAATGCTTCTTCTAATGTAAAATAGTGTTTCCATGCTGGAAAAAGTCTTATTTTGACGCCGGCAGCACATATGATGTAAAGCTGTCATTTCAGCTCAAACGGTAAAATTTGACCGTTCCTGGCCATTTGAGAGTGTTTTTCACAACGTTTGCCCTGAAAGTGCCAGGTACTGCAGATGACAGAAACACACGGGAAAACTCTGCAAAATGCTTCTTCTAATGTAAAATAGTGTTTCCATGCTGGAAAAAGTCTTATTTTGACGCCGGCAGCACATCTGATGCAAAGCTGTCATTTCAGCTCAAATATTACAGTTTTAGCGCTTCCAGCCCATATGAGAGTGTTTTTCACAACGTTTGCCCTGAAAGTGCCAGGTACTGCAGATGACAGAAACACACGGGAAAACTCTGCAAAATGCTTCTTCTAATGTAAAATAGTGTTTCCATGCTGGAAAAAGTCTTATTTTGACGCCGGCAGCACATATGATGTAAAGCTGTCATTTCAGCTCAAACGGTAAAATTTGACCGTTCCTGGCCATTTGAGAGTGTTTTTCACAACGTTTGCCCTGAAAGTGCCAGGTACTGCAGATGACAGAAACACACGGGAAAACTCTGCAAAATGCTTCTTCTAATGTAAAATAGTGTTTCCATGCTGGAAAAAGTCTTATTTTGACGCCGGCAGCACATATGATGCAAAGCTGTCATTTCAGCTCAAATATTACAGTTTTAGCGCTTCCAGCCCATATGAGAGTGTTTTTCACAACGTTTGCCCTGAAAGTGCCAGGTACTGCAGATGACAGAAACACACGGGAAAACTCTGCAAAATGCTTCTTCTAATGTAAAATAGTGTTTCCATGCTGGAAAAAGTCTTATTTTGACGCCGGCAGCACATCTGATGCAAAGATGTCATTTCAGCTCAAACGGTAAAATTTGACCGTTCATGCCAATTTGAGAGTGTTTTTCACAACGTTTGCCCTGAAAGTGCCAGGTACTGCAGATGACAGAAACACACGGGAAAACTCTGCAAAATGCTTCTTCTAATGTAAAATAGTGTTTCCATGCTGGAAAAAGTCTTATTTTGACGCCGGCAACATATTTTAGACACACCGTTCATTTCAGCTCTAACGGTAAAATTTGACCGTTCATGCCAATTTGAGAGTGTTTTTCACAACGTTTGCCCTGAAAGTGCCAGGTACTGCAGATGACAGAAACACACGGGGAAACTCTGCAAAATGCTTCTTCTAATGTAAAATAGTGTTTCCATGCTGGAAAAAGTCTTATTTTGACGCCGGCAGCACATCTGATGCAAAGCTGTCATTTCATCTCAAACATTACAGTTTTAGCGCTTCCAGCCCATATGAGAGTGTTTTTCACAACGTTTGCCCTGAAAGTGCCAGGTACTGCAGATGACAGAAACACACGGGAAAACTCTGCAAAATGCTTCTTCTAATGTAAAATAGTGTTTCCATGCTGGAAAAAGTCTTATTTTGACGCCGGCAGCACATCTGATGCAAAGATGTCATTTCAGCTCAAACGGTAAAATTTGACCGTTCATGCCAATTTGAGAGTGTTTTTCACAACGTTTGCCCTGAAAGTGCCAGGTACTGCAGATGACAGAAACACACGGGAAAACTCTGCAAAATGCTTCTTCTAATGTAAAATAGTGTTTCCATGCTGGAAAAAGTCTTATTTTGACGCCAGCAGCACATTTGATACAAAGCTGTCATTTCAGCTCAAACGGTAAAATTTTACCGTTCATGCCAATTTGAGAGTGTTTTTCACAACGTTTGCCCTGAAAGTGCCAGGTACTGCAGATGACAGAAACACACGGGAAAACTCTGCAAAATGCTTCTTCTAATGTAAAATAGTGTTTCCATGCTGGAAAAAGTCTTATTTTGACGCCAGCAACATATTTTAGACACACAGTTCATTTCAGCACTAACTGACTCAAACTTGCCGTTTTAAGCGTTTCCAGCCATTCTCTGTGTGTCTGGGACACAGCGTGTGCCCTGAAAATGCCACACAGTACAAATCACAGAAACATTGAAAACTCTGCGAAATGCTTCTTCTAATGTAAAATAGTGTTTCCATGCTGGAAAAAGTCTTATTTTGACGCCAGCAGCACATTTGATACAAAGCTGTCATTTCAGCTCAAACGGTAAAATTTCACCGTTCCTGGCCATATGAGAGTGTTTTTCACAACGTTTGCCCCGAAAGTGCCAGGTACTGCAGATGACAGAAACACACGGGAAAACTCTGCAAAATGCTTCTTCTAATGTAAAATAGTGTTTCCATGCTGGAAACAGTCTTATTTTGACGCCAGCAACATATTTTAGACACACCGTTCCTTTCAGCTCTAGCGTTAGAATTTGACCGTTCCAGCCAGTTCCAGATGCTCTTTTCCCAGCGTGTGCCCTGAAAATGCCACACAGTGCAAATCACAGAAACACACGGGAAAACTCTGCAAAATGCTTCTTCTAATGTAAAATAGTGTTTCCATGCTGGAAAAAGTCTTATTTTGACGCCAGCAACATATTTTAGACACACAGTTCATTTCAGCACTAACTGACTCAAACTTGCCGTTTTAAGCGTTTCCAGCCATTCTCTGTGTGTCTGGGACACAGCGTGTGCCCTGAAAATGCCACACAGTACAAATCACAGAAACATACTTGAAAACTCTGCAAAATGCTTCTTCTAATGTAAAATAGTGTTTCCATGCTGGAAAAAGTCTTATTTTGACGCCAGCAGCACATTTGATACAAAGCTGTCATTTCAGCTCAAACGGTAAAATTTGACCGTTCCTGGCCATATGAGAGTGTTTCTCACAACGTTTGCCCTGAAAGTGCCAGGTACTGCAGATGACAGAAACACAGAAAAAATGACAGAAAAAGTCTTATTTTGATGCCAGCAACATATTTTAGACACACCGTTCCTTTCAGCTCTAGCGTTAGAATTTGACCGTTCCAGCCAGTTCCAGATGCTCTTTTCCCAGCGTTTGCCCTTAAAGTGCCAGGTACTGCAGATGGCAGAAAAACACGGGAAAACTCTGCAAAATGCTTCTTCTAATGTAAAATAGTGTTTCCATGCTGGAAAAAGTCTTATTTTGACGCCGGCAGCACATTTGATGCAAAGCTGTCATTTCAGCTCAAACGGTAAAATTTGACCGTTCATGCCAATTTGAGAGTGTTTTTCACAACGTTTGCCCTGAAAGTGCCCGGTACTGCAGATGACAGCAACACAGAAAAAATGACAGAAAAAGTCTTATTTTGATGCCAGCAACATATTTTAGACACACCGTTCCTTTCAGCTCTAGCGTTAGAATTTGACCGTTCCAGCCAGTTCCAGATGGTCTTTTCCCAGCGTTTGCCCTGAAAATGCCACACAGTGCAAATCACAGAAACACACGGGAAAACTCTGCAAAATGCTTCTTCTAATGTAAAATAGTGTTTCCATGCTGGAAAAAGTCTTATTTTGACGCCGGCAGCACATTTGATGCACACCTGTCATTTCAGCTCTACCATTACAGTTTTCCCGTTTCTAGCCCATATGAGACGGGTTTTCACAACGTCTGCCCTGAAAATGCCAGATACGGCAGACGACAGAAACACACGGGAAAACTCTGCAAAATGCTTCTTCTAATGTAAAATAGTGTGTCCATGCTGGAAAAAGTCGAATTTGTCGGCTATGGCTACCTGCTACAGCTTGACTGAAAAAGCGAGGTTCGTAAAGAAAAAAATAAAAAACAGCACTGCTCCTACTTAATCATGATTGGTTGGTCACGTTCAAAGGAAGCGCGAAGTTTGTTGCCCAAGGAAAAAAACCTCTCATGAATCTGTGCGCACGCATAGAGCTGCAATTAATAGAATGTGCCCTATAGATCTAATAAGGTCATACACTTTAATAAATTTCCTTTAGAATTTACAGTAAATAGCAGGCAAAAAAGTTGACAATAAAGTGCTGTAAACGTGTTGTTAATTACTGCAAAAATAATTACAGTAAATTACTGGATACGTTTTACAGTTTTTTGCTGTGTATAAATTACAGCAATGTATTGTTGTTTTATATTAGAAACAACCATTAATTGTATTTTAGTTTACAATATTATTATGTACTCCATTCAAATTACATGAGTTACCTGGCAACTAATGTTCCCAATAAATAGCTGTTACTTATTCATAATTCAGTATCTTACTGTAGAATGGGTTTACAGTTCATTTTTGTCACATTTAGCAAATTAGGCACGCTATGGCTGCTGATAATCCAAAATATATCAACACTATGTTAGATTATCTTGAGCTGTTAAATAAAAAAGTGCTGAAAAAACATATTTATTAGCACTCAATACAGTGTTTATTATATTATACAATTATATTCAATACAGTGTACCAGATTGCCCACCAGATGTGTATGAAATGTACTAAACTTAAGGTGACTTTCCTTTTTATTACTCTTCTCGTGCACCTTCCCACTTCTTGGACTGATCCACTTTGTCATCTTTGTGCCAGAGGTTGGGTTGATCCCGATGAAGCATCTGAAGTTACAAAATCAGAGAAAAAGACACTTAATGAAATACACTGTTTGAAGAGATAGCAAAACCCATCAAGTTTTGGAGACTAGCTTATCATTTTTCCAAATATGCAAAACTTCAAAACAAAAAATTGCTTTAATTGCAGATGTTCCATCCATGCAAGCTAAAACAGAAAGAAGCTTTGCAATGCAATACAATGCAGGGAGTTGAATAAAAATGACACCATATGTTATTCATAATGAAAAATATAACTAAATAATAATCCACTGGCATCCCCTTTGAAGCACTTACCTTTGGATGAATTCAAGAGTGCACGAGGCCTCCTCTTGGTACACCAGATTGAAGACGTAATAGCATGAGAAAAACATTGCCATTCCAGCCACAATTTTCTGGTGTGGACCCACAACCACTTGGCCCTCAATGCCAAGCATCCAGCTCATTTGCATGAGAACATCACTTAAACATAAATAAACATATGCTTTATTATTGTTCTTCTGGCATTTTTAGATGCATATTCTTTTTGTTGCCCTTCCACATGAACATATCCATAGATCAAACAAATTCATATTAGTCATTCATATAGTCTCTAGTTTGGCAACAGACTAAAAAAATACACTACCTAAGACGATGGACTAGTATGGACTATCCACTTAGTACAGCAAGAATAGTAAACTTAACTTACATGAGTTCCCTGAAGTGCTATATTAGTACAGATGTTGTACTGAATCTCACACAAGAAAACATGTTCAGCAATATAAATGTAACAGACAAATTTTTACCTGAAAATTGTCTTCACAGATGTGTGGTGATGATCACTGTGCCTTCTGCAGTAGCGCTCACCGCCCAGGGTTTTCCTCTGCACCTGTAGCAAGGGGACAGTTCAACAGCAGAATATGCATGCTTAATTATGCTGGATACTGATGAGGTTAAACAATTTAACTGCTTGGCCATGTTAATTGTGCCTTTTTTCTATAACATAATCTTACCCAATATCAGATATAACTATCTCTGCCCAGATGGATTCCTCCAAGGTCCCACCCCAGACTGATTCACTTGGTGGAGCTATAAGAGATGACTGATTGCTTGATTGGACTTTCATGCAATAAGAATAGCTGATATTGGCACATTAATTATATATAACTTCAGTTTCAGATGTCAACAATTTAATTCTTACTAATCACAATCCAAGTTATGACATCTTTAGTTAAATTTGTACTTAATTCAATTTCTATCTTTTCTCTCTCGCTTTCACACGCAGATGACTGATGTTTGACAGCAAAACCTTACTTTTTAATAGACACAATTTTGGACATAAGGGCAGGGATATATCAGATTCTTAGCAACAACCCTCTTCCAGTTAAACCCAATAAAAACTCAGAGCCACAGAGGCTGCTGAGCTAAAGAGTCAATGTTAAGTATTACCCAAGCTCAAGCTCACACAGTGTGTAAAGCGTGTGTGCTACTGCAACTGCAGCATAAACTGCCATGGTGAGCATGCAAAACAGAGGAAAACCGCCCGGACTTAGTACCTCTGCAATGTCATACTAACGTGTAACATAATACCATAAACTTTTACAATTGATGGAGCATTTACATCCAATAGACTATCATTAGTGGAACAGACTTATCCTGTTAAGGCACTTAAGCAACGTTATAGTCACCTCCATGATGTATCCTTGGAGACCTTTTCCAATGTGCAGCCTCAGATCCTCATTGGAACTGATAACCCTCACCTTATAACCCCCATTGAACCTGTCCGCCTCCCATTTGGATTGAAGAAAGCCCCCGTTGCAGTAAACACTAAGCTTGGCTGGGCTCTCCAGGGACCTACAAATTTACCTGGACTGCAAGATTCACCCCAGTGTTTATTTATCTCAGTAATGAGCCCTTATGCAGAACTGAAACGTGATGTGGAGAAGCTGTGGCAGGCTGACATCCTCCCCTACAGAAATGAGAAACTGATCACTAGATCAAAACAGGATAGAGAGGAACTCTGCTGGACTGCTGGAAACAAAAACCATAAGGATCAATGTGGATGGAATTGAACACTATGCAACCCCCTTGTTACGCGCCAAAAATGCTCCAAAGCTCCAAGCTCCTTAAGAGTCTGTGATGCCTCTCCTTCGCAGCGCTGAACGACAGCTACAGAAGAAACCAGAGCTGGTTGAAATCTACAATAAGGAAGTAGATAAGCCGGTTCATCAGGGTACATCACCAAACTCAGTACTGACCAAGTCTCTCAATCCTCTGAATCATGGTACATACCTCATCACCTTGTAGAGCACAATAACAAACATCGGATTGTCTTTAACTGTTCTTTTTCCTATCAAGGCCAAGTACTGAACAATCAGCTTCTCCCCGGTCCTACTCTAGGTCCATCCCTGATTGGTGTACTCCTGAGATTCCGCCAGCATAGAGTGGCTATTAGTGGTGACATCAAATCTATGTTCCATCAGGTGAGATTGTTACCTCAGGATAGGCCTCTCCTCAGGTTCTTGTGGCACCACATGGAACGTAAAACCCTACCAGATGTGTATGAATGGCAAGTTCTTCCATTTGGAACAACCAGCAGTCCGTGTTGTGCCACATATGCAGTGCAGAAGCACGTCCAAGATCACAAAGAACAGAATGAAGATGTTGTGGAGACCGTAACCCAGTCATTTTATGTTGATAACTGCCTCCGGTCATTCCCACATCCAGAAGAAGCTAAACAGCTCCTTTTGAAGTTGCGTTCCTTTTTAATGTCAGGAGGATTTGAGATCCGACAGTGGGCAAGTAATTATATAAAATAATTATAATAATCTGTAGTGGAAGACTTGCCACCAGAAGCACGGTCAGACAGCACTGAGCTATGGCTAAATAAAGACCACTCAGATCCAAGAGAGGGTGCTTTAGGGCTAATTTGGCACTGTTCATCAGATTCCTTAGGCTTCAAACATAGATCTGTCAAGTATTCCAATCTCACCTTGAGAAACATATATAAAATCCTAGCCTCACAATATGATCCACTGGGACATATTGTGCCTTTCACTACAAGAGCAAAAGTCCTACTTCAATAGTTTTGGATCAACCACAAAGAATGGGATACACCTATAAAGGACAGTGAGCTGAGCCAAGCGTGGAAAAGGTGGGAAAACGAACTTCCAGATCTGATGCATATCATTTTCCCCAGATGGTATGAAAACGGCAGTAGCACCAACTCTTCAGAGGTGATACACAGAGAACTGCATGTGTTTAGTGATGCATCAGAAAGGGTCTATGGATCAGTGGCTTACCTGAGAGTGGAGGATAAAGATGGGCAGACTCATGTTTCTTTTATTATGGCCAGATCGCGAGTAGCCCCCTTAAAATCCCTCTCCATCCCTCGTCTGGAACTCTCTGCAGCTCTAACAGGATGTCAGCTAGCTAGTTGATTCAAGCAGAGTTAACTCTCCCTCTCCACCAAACAATTCTGTGGACAGACGCCACTGTAGTCTTGAATTGGCTTCAGTCAGAATCCTGTCGCTATAAAACCTTTGTGGCCAATAGGATTTCAGAGATTCTAGAACACACCTCTGCTAGCCAGTGGAGGTATGTAAACTCAAACCAAAATCCTGCAGATGACATTACCAGAGGTAAAACCATTCAGCAAATAGTTACACAAGACAGATGGCATAATGGTCCCTCATTCCTCCACTTGCCTGCTTCTCAGTGGCCTACTATTCCAGCTTCTACCCAGAAAATTCCTTCTGAACTGAGAAAACCCATGTTCTGTGGTCTCACCCACTCCATCAATTGTCCTGTCCTGATTGATTCTAGTCAGCACACTACATGGGGAGATTTAGTAGAATCACCATATGAGAAAATTAAGGAATCCCCCCTGTCGACCATCACTGACCCTACCAATCTGACAAGGACTGAAGCCTTCCTACTCTCACAAGCCCAACGTGAGAGTTTTCCTGATGAATTCCAGGCCTTACAGGCTGGTAAAGAAATCTCCACACAGAGTCGCCTTCTCTCCTTGTCTCCTCAATTTGATAAGGTTCTTGAAGTCATTAGAGTAGGTGGTAGGCTTAGAGAAATAGAAACATCAGATCCAGACATAATACATCCCACAGTGCTTGACCCTAAACACCCTATAACATGCCTCTTGATTAAGCATTATGATGAGCAACTACTCCATCCTGGACCAGAAAGGGTCTTTGCAGCTGTCCGGCGTACTTACTGGATCCTCTGTGGCAGGCAAGCTGTAAAAAAGCATCAGTGGACATGCAATGAATGCAAGAAATGGCGTGCAAAGCCAAATTACCCAAAAATGGCTGATCTACCTCCCTGCAGGCTGAGACTGTGGAAGCCTCCGTTTTGGTCAACAGGTGTGGACTGTTTTAGCCCTTTCAATGTCAAAATAGGGAGAAGAAAGGAGAAATGGTGGGGAATTGTGTTCAAGTGCCTAACCACCCACTGTACTCACATTGAGTTACTTACCAGTCTTGATGCTGATAGTTTTCTCATGTCCCTTCGCCGCTTTATTGCCCGTAGAGGACGCCCCTTTGAACTCCTTTCAGACTGTGGTACTAATTTTAAAGGAGGAGAGACGGAGCTTCAAGAGGCATTCTCAAGTCTCAGCCCAGAGTTAAAGGAACAGCTGGATAAACAACATTGTCATAGACTTCAGGAGAGCGCACGCCCAGCACACCCCACTAACCATCCACGGTGCTGTTGTGGAGAGAGTGAGCAGCACCAAGTTCCTGGGTGTGCACATCTCAGAAGACCTCTCCTGGTCAAAAAACACTGCATCACTGTCCAGCAAAGCCCAACAGCGACTCTACTTCCTCCGTAAACTGAGGAGAGCCAGAGCCCCAGCCCCCATCATGTGCAGTTTCTACAGGGGCACCATAGAGAGCATCCTGACCAGCTGCATCACTGTGTGGTATGGCACCTGCACCGTGTCCTGCCGGAAGAAGCTACATCGCGTAGTGAGAGCAGCTGAGAAGGTCATGGGTGTCTCTCTCCCCTCCCTTCAGGACATCTACCACACTCGTCTCACCCGCAAAGCCCTCTGCATTGCAGGTGATCCCACCCACCCGTCCAACAGCTTCTTCAGTCTGCTGCCATCCGGAAGGAGACTGAAGAGTCTCCGGGCCAGAACCAGCAGACTGAGAGACAGTTTTGTCCACCAAGCTGTCAGGATGCTGAACTCTCTCCCTGCCTTGCCGTCCCTCCCCCTGAGGACCCCCGCACACACGAACCCTAGACCCTCACCCACATCCCCCCTCTGAACCCCCCTGGAAATATGGACTCATTCCCACACACACACACACACCACTGGGCTGAAACAAACTTGCACCCACACTTACATTCAGCTGCTGCAATATAACCCTGTTACTGCTTAAATTACATAATTTGAGCTAAAAATTACACACAAATTCTTTTGTGTCACTGTTTTTTGTATTATATACAACTCTCTTCTCAACTGAGATATGTTTATACTGTTTATACTGCTTATGTTTATTTATGTTTATACTGTCTTTAATTTTATTTTTTTACCGTAACACTGCGGGCCTAGGGAGCACTGCAATTTCAAAACCTGTGTATGACCTGTACATATGGTTTTGACAATAAAGTTGACTTTGACTTTGACTTTGAACAGATACATTTCCAATTCAATCCACCAAATGCCCCTCTTTTGGTGGTATGTGGGAAAGAGAAGTGCGATCAATTAAATCAGCACTAAGAGTTGTATTGAGCAATCAGACTGTCACAGAAGAAGTCCTTGTCACCGTTCTGACCGAAATAGAAGGTATTCTAAACTCTAAGCCCATTGGATATGTGTCCGCATTTGTAGAGGATCCTGACCCTGTAACACCAAATCTCCTCCTCATGGGAAGAAGAGATGCCTCCCTCCCTCAAGCAGTGTATGCAAACACTGAGATCATTGGCAGAAGACAATGGAGACATAGTCAGATATTAACAGACCTGTTTTGGTCTTGTTTCATCAGAAATTACCTCCCCAGTCTCCAAGTTCGTCATAAATGGCAAAGAGACACGTGCAAAATGGAAGAAGGTGCAGTTGTCTTATGCATGGACCCTCAGTTACCGAGGGGTTTGTGGCCTGTTGCTAAAATAACTCGGGTGATGGCAGGTAAAGATGGAAGAGTATGGACTGCAGTAGTTACTATTAATGGAAAACAGTATGTCAGGCCTGTGGCCCGATTAGTAACTCTGAAACCTATGGAGAACACACCAGCTGACGATAAACATTCCTAATTGGCTTGAGATTCTAGGTTAGTTCAAATATTACATATTTGAAGGGGCGGCTGTTAAAGAATCTCATATCCAGAGAGTTTAGTTAGTGTGTGGGTGTGGGTGGAAAAGCTCACCTGAACAGGGGAGGAGCTAAGGAGATGATAAAAGGCTGTGTGTTCTCCACAGATCCCCCTTTGTTCTCAGCCATGCTGCCACACCAGTAAGACACTCCATGTTATCTGCTGTTTTGTTTGCCTCTGCTTATATTTGAGTTTATTTATACCCAATTCTGTTGAGTAACATTTGTTGTATATTAATTTCTTTGTTTAAATAGATTCTGTGACAGAGTATTACTCCTTTTAGGCCTTCGGTGGATGCATAAAAATGTAAGCAGATTATTTCCTTTGTTCACTTATGGATGTAAATATGGCAGTATTTTAATTGTGTATTCCTTTATACAGAAAATCATCCATTCGTCCACTCATTCCTTCACCCATCCATCCTTCACAAATAAATGATTGAAATGGCTCTTGGATCCAGTGTTTAAATGTGCACACCAGACAGAGGTCCAAACAGTCTTTTTCAAGACAGAATCAGCGTTACATATTCAGAATAGGTAACGCTGTTTCTGTCTTGGCCAACGCGTTCCTGTCCCGGCTCTGTTTTGCCGGCTGCGGCTCAAGCTCTCGCTCCTGCTGCTCCTCATCTGACTCCATTCTGACCGACTGATCAGGCGAATAGCTCATTTATTTATGTTTGTTTACGTGGAGCTGGGGCTTCTGGGAAACGCATCAGGTTGCCTTCGTTCATTTAGAGAATAAATATAAAGTCATGAAACAGAGAAGCATCGTCACGTAATCCATTGATTTCAACAATGTAACTGTATTCTGAATACTATCTATTTAAACTGTAACTGTAATGGAATACAGTTACTCATAATTTGTATTCTGAATATGTAACGCCGTCACATGTATTCTGTTACTCCCCAACACTGCGTATGGAGCTGGTTTGGGTTTTCTCCAAACGACAAAGCGCAAACAACTGTCATTTGCAAAGTTTGCACAGAGAAGGTTCGCGCTTCGGATGGCAAAACAACGAACCTCTTTAACCACCTGAAGAGGCAGCATCCAAAACAATTTGGTGAGAGCCAAGCAGCGAGGCCGACCACACATCAGCCAGTGGTAACGGCTAAAGACATTACACAGAAACAACCAACTATAACACAAGCCTTTGATAAAAGCACGCCATATGAGAGAAGTAGCAAACGGTGGAAGGAGGTGACTTTTTTATCTTTAGGGTTAAGTTTTTACATAGAGAATAGTTTGGTTCTAAATTAACTTCACTGTAAAAATGAACTGTGATAAAATCGTGATCGTGATTTTACCATTAAAAAATCGTGATGTGATATTTTTGTCATATCGCCCACCCCTAGTGCCGAACCTCCTGACAGACAGACCTCAGTCAGTCAGGATAGGAAACCGGACATCAGGAATCAGGACAGTAAGCACAGGGACACCCCAGGGCTGTGTACTGAGCCCGCATCTGTACACCCTCTTCACCCATGACTACGTGGCCTAGCAGAGCAACACCAGGATCATACAGTTCGTAGATGACACCGCAATCATTGGACTGATCACCAGTGGAGAGGAGACAGGATACAGAAGGCAAGTGGCTGATCTGGTGACCTGGTGCCAGGAAAATAATCCAAGACCAAGGAGATGATTATTTATCCACGGAGGAGGAGGACAGAGCAGCATGCATCACTTCACATCAGTGGGACAGAGGTAGAGAGGGTGAAAACTTCGAATTCGAACTTCAAATTCCTCTGGACCTACATGAGGAGGACTTAACCTGGACTCACAACTATCACCACATTGTGAAGAAAGCACACCCAAGACTGTTCTTCTTGAGGAAGCTGAGGAAATTCGGCATGTCACCCAGAATCCTCAGCAACTTCTATAGATGTACAGTGGAAGTAAGTGTCATAACCAGCTCCATCACGGTGTGGCATGGAGTCAGCTCTGCTCAGGATAGGAAAGCTCTGCAGAGAGTGATAAAGACTGCACAGCACATCTCTGGAGTAGCCTTCCCATCACTCAAGGACATTTACACAAGCAGGGTCGTCAGAAGGGCCCACAACATCATAAAGGACAATACACACCCACAGCGCAATCTTTTCACACTCCTGCCTGAGAGCAAGGATGATTAGGCTCCTCAACAGCTTCTACCCACAAGACATCAGACTCCTGAATAGAGAAACTTCCCCCCACACTGAATATATACCTGTACATATTCAGCTATTTCATTTACTTTTTGGTTTTCTTTTTTAAATTATTCTATACTTTTGTAAGATTTATTGTTTTTTCATATAGCAATGCGTGAAGGGAGAGTGGCAAAAAAAAACCCCATTGCATAGTGTGAACAGCTGCTTTGTACTGTGCAGATGACAATAAACCTTTTGAATCTTGAATCTTGAAGAATTCTCTCTGCCTCTGTCAGAGAGCTGTCTACTAGAAAAAAAAAGTGAGGATCCATTATGCGAACTACAGTATACATTAATAAATTAGTCATTCATAGTCGTCCATAAAATGTGCTTGTGGGGATGGCAGCCATTTTGAAGACAGGAAAATGACAGTTGGCAAGGCCACACATGAGGCATCATTTGAAAGCTACTGTTGTCCTCTCTAAGAAACATCAGGACTTAGCAGAGTGGCATGTACAGTATGAGAGATATGAGCAAAAACTACTAAATGTATACTACAATGCACAAAAATTAATTACTGGGTCTCAGGAAACTGTCAAAAAAAGAATCTCAGAGAGGACCTACTGATTTTGAAATTGAAAGAAATCCTGTTTTCATTGTAAATGTGACTGACTGTATGGACGTCTGCTCTGAGAGCAGTGTTACACCAGAAGTGAGAGGGTGGAACAGAAGTGCTTTCTCTTTGTGCACTGTGACAGATTCCTTTTAGCCTTGATTCACAGGGTACAAATGTCCTGCTCTGGATCAAACCGTTGAAGGTGCATGTTGAGACTCAATAAAAGCTCAAGGTGCACAGAAGCAGCAGGCTGTCTTTATTTCTGTTGCTATAGCTTAAGTCCGCATTCATGATACACAGAGACATACTGGGAAGCTACAGAAGCCTTCAACACTTACAGTACTAGTGACTCGAACAAACAACAACGCAGAGGACCAGTGACTGAAACGAAGTCAAATAAACAAAGAAAACAGAGAAAAAAAGATTTATGGCATTCATTTTTACTTTATAGTTGGAATAATATTGCTTTTAAAACACAACCTCTATCCATTATCATTGCTGTTTTATCATGTTGTATTTTCACTGCATTTAAATATCAAATATATTTCTTTACTGTTGTATTTATGTTATTGCTAACATCAAACATACCTAACATTAAAGATATATTACTTACTTTAATAATAGTTTTGTTGAAAAGTACAAACTTTACAGAAAATAACCACATTTGGCAGGTTATACTGGGGGACAGGGTCAATTTCAGGACATGCACAAGGATTTGATTAGAGGGGCAAGTAAGGGAGGTGGGGCTTATGCGGGGTCTCCCGTTGGATTAGAGGAGCTGGAGGAGTTTTCACTCATACAGCCTGCCACACATGCATTCTTCACTGGTATTTTAGATATTGGGTACAATCCTTTATTCATATTTAGTTCTTTTTAAAGCTATACTACAATACTCCAATCCATAAACAGGAGATGTACATGCCAACAGAGAAGCATTGCTGGGACAGCCATCAGCCAATCAGCACTGATTCCCTCCCAGTGTTCAAATAAAGACAGCAAAGAGTTTGAGAGACAGGTACAGTAGTCACATAACACACACACACACACACACACACACACACACACACACACACACACACACACACACACACAGATACAATGATATTAAGGGTAAGGGTGGTAAGCATAGGCGAGACAAATGATACACAACTACACACTCAGGTGGAGTGAGAAGGCAAAGTCAAAAGTCCCATTCAGCCAATTATAATGTTTACTGGTGAGTTCCTCAAGTCCTGAAAGATTATATTTGAGCTCATTTTCAATAACAGCTTGAACTACAAGTATCATTACGATTGCGTATTATTTAGTGCTCACAACATAAGAAACTTACTCACACAAGAAAATAACTTATATAAAATAAGAGTATATGGATCTTGAGCCCACAAGATAAGAACTTGAAGTGAATCATCTTGTTTCCACAACATACTAGCAAGTGGCAAAACAGGAGTTATTTAGTGTGCAGAATATATGTATCTTGCGCAAAGAACATAACTTGTGAATTATAATGTTCCAAAAGAAAATAACTTGCAAGCACAATATATTTATCTTTCATATTCACACAAGATCATAACTTGTGTGTGAACAACATGGATCTTGCAATCCTACAGCAAGATAATAAAAAATATCTTGTTGCATAACTTTTTAGCATTGTACAGTCACTGACAGAAGTCTTGTTGCATAAGGACATAGTAAATTAAAATGGCATATAACTTTATTTCTAATCAATTGTTACAATAAATGCTTCATTTTAATGTCAAGGGGCTTTCACATTAATAACGGGGTACAAAATGAAACTTTCAAAAAGTGTTCTGATGTTCACAGCTTGGTAAAGCCCATAACATCTGTTTTTGCAAGGACCAAAGTCTTGCCATGTCTGTGAACGATTCAACCAATCACAGATTAGACCTTCACCTGTGACAAATACTGTAATCAACACATTCCCAGGTGTGTATAAAAAGAACCCCTGCACACCAGAACTTCATGTGAAGTGCAACCTAACCTCTGACAACATGCCAAAATTTCAACCAGAGACCAAAGTGCTGATCATCAAGAGCCTGAAAACCAAGCCTGCTGCTGAAACCTAAAATGCATCCAAACATCAAGTGGAGATAGTAAGAAAAAGATCTGAAGAAACTGGTGACTTTCATGACAAGCCCAGGTCAGAAAGACTGCGTAAGACAACTGTTCAAGAGGACCGTTTGTTGCTTTGACAGTCCAGGGCCAACCCTTTTTCAAGAAACCCCTGTATCTACAAGAACGGTTAATTCAAATTCAGTCAAATTCTCTCACGCAGTGGTCTCCATGGCTGAATTAGTGCTCACAAACCAGCATTAAACAGAAGACACTGCATTTGCATTTGCCAAGGCCCACAGCTTGAAGAAAGGATGGACAGTGGAAAAGTGGCAGAAGGTTGATTTTTTCCTGATCAATTATCCATTGAACTGCATCCCAATAGCCGCAAATACTGCAGAAGATCTGTTGGAACCCACATAGACCCAAGATTCAACCAGAAAACAGTCAAGTTTGGTGGAGGAAAAATCATGGTTTGGGGTTACATCCAGTAAGGGTGTGCGAGAGATCTGCAGAGTGGATGGCAACATCAACAGCCTGAACTATCAAGAAATTCTTGCTGCCCATTACATTCCAAATCACAAGAGAGGGCAAATTCTTCAGCAGGATGGTGCTCCTTCTCATACTTAAGCCTCCACATCAAAGTTCCTGAAAGTGAAGAAAGTCAAGGTGCTCAAGGATTGGCCAGCTCAGTCACCAGACATGAACATTATTGAGCATGTCTGGGGTAAGATGGAGGAGGCTTGGAAGATGAAACTGATGAAACTTGATGAACTCTGGGAGTCCTGCAAGACTGCTTGCTTTGCCATTCCAGATGACTTTATCAATACGTTATTTGAGTCATTGCCAAGACGTATGGATGCAGTCCTCCAAGCTCATGGGAGTCATACACGATGTTAATTCTTTTTTCCAAGGCACCATGACTTTATGTTCTGATTTTATTGTAGCATGTTTGTGTATTCAAAATAAAGCACATTATTTTTGTATGCAACAAGACTTTTGTCCAAGCAAAATCTGACCTTTCTGTCCTAATTAAATAGTAAAACTCAATGAATGATACAAAACTTTATTTTGGTGTAAAAAGCATAATCTAGAGGGCTTTGCCTTTCATATAAGCTATTTCTGATTCCAATTGATCAACTACAAGTCATTATTTATTGTTCCTACAACTTGGATAAGCAGGACTTTTGTCAGGGACTGTATACTGATCTTGTGCACACAAGGTAATGTGTTGTATTGCATTACCACAAGATACTAACTTGTGCACACAACACAGTATGTATCTTGTCTGAACAAGAAAACTTTTGGAGTGGATATAAATAATAAATAATAGTATTATTAGTATATTTTATTATCAAATCAATGATGTCAATGTCACATCATGTCATCATGTCTGGTAATTTGAGTCATTTTGAGCAGGAAGTGAAGTTAACTTTTTATTACCTAAATATTTTTATGAGTAGTACATCAGTGCCACAGTGTAAGCTGCATGCAATGACGTATTTCTCTGATTGTCCTTTCATCTTTCCTTCACATCACCACCTCTCCCTCTGCCTCATCCCTCCCTCCTCCTTTTCTATTTCTTTCTCCTTGCTTCATCGCTCTACCTTTTCCCCTCCATTTTCCATCCATCCATCGTGTCCTGTTGGCTGGCAGGCCAGAGGCTGAGCCAGGGCTCTGTCACATTATGCTGCTGCTGAGTGAATTATTCCGTCTCCATTTTGCTAACAAGAAAGCAGGAGGACAGCGTGAGACAGGGAAGGGGGCAGGGGCAGGACAAGGGGGGATGAAGGAGAAAAGTGATGCGAATGAGAGATGGATGAGGAAGGAAGGAGAAATGAGAGCTGATGAAGAGGAGAAAAGTTAGATGAAGTGGAAGGAGAAAGATATGAGAGACTGGGGAGTGGAAAAAAGAGTTACAACACAAGAGTGGGAGAAGGGACTGAAGGATGAAAGGAAAAGAAGAGGAAAGATGGGAGGGTGGGTGGAGGTTACTTAGAGATGAAGATGAAGATGACAGCCGGAGTGGAGAGGAAGATTAAAGAGGCGGAAGAAGCAAAGGCAGAATGCAGGGCAGGGTGGCCAGGCAACAGGGCGGTGATGCAGGGAAAGGAACAGATGCAGGAGGAGAGGAGGAAGGCAGAGGAGAAGGGGAAGAGGAGAATTCGGGAGGACGGATTAGAGATGAGGAGAGGAAAAATAAAATGGAGGACAAGAAAGAAACAGAGAAATGAGATGTGGATAAAAAGAACTGAAAAGATAAAAGATAAGATTAATGGCAGCAACACATACATGCGCACAGAGCAATGTTCATGAGATGCATCACAGCTGGACAGGACACTGAGTGTCAAACACACATCTCAGATGGTACACACACACACCTACACTTACAGACACACACACACACACAATTCATTGCAGTTATTTAGTATAGCCATGGCTCTCAAACAGGGCTGTAGGCAAGAGATCATGAGATTTGATTTGAAAAATAAAAATGTTCTGATTTTTCATATTTTATTTATTCAGTTATGAATAATTTAGTTTTGTTGTGAAACATGGAGGTCTAACTGCTGTTTAATGTAAACAACCTCTCCACACTTACTAATAATACAATTATGGTGGGGAAATACTGAATTATTTATTAGTTTGTTGGCCCAAAAGGCTAAAAACACTGGATTTACCTTTTAAAATTCACACTACGGTTTATTTTATTTTTAAGGATGTCTCTGCAAGGGTTGGTACATTCACTCAATCCAAGTAAAAACTAGAACTGACATGATCCCAGACCCACAGCCCTTCTCCCAATATTTACACCTCATCAAAAGGTTCAGATTGAAAGACCCTCATCTCTCCCTGTAGCAACTGATTCACTCTCACCATTGTGGAAGAATTTGTCAAAATATAGTACAATTATAAATTAAACCTGGAATAATTTACCTCCCGATAATTTAACATTTATTTGCAGGGGATGCAGAGTACTCTGTTGTCTACTACAGTGTCATTCTTAATGCTGCCACCAAATAGTGCCAAAGTACAACACTTTTTAAATCCTATATATAATATTAATGTGAGACCATGTAACTTTTGAAACAGAAATAACAGTCCTCATCTTAAAACAAAAAACTTGGAATCAATAACAGTAAACCACACCCTTGCTCAACACTCTGCTATAGTCTTGCTAGCTTATGATGGATGTCTAAAGTTAGCATCTTTAAGATGAGCTGAAGTGATAAGTCGATTGAATAAAGATACACTGGCAACTATTTCAATAGTAATCAGATAATCCTTTCAGTCATTTTTCAAGCAAAAATGCCAAACTTGATGTTTCAAGTTTCAAGAACTTGCTGCTTTACACTGAAGTTGTTCTGCACAGCTTCAGACTAGAAGTCTGCTGGTGTCACTTAATATACAAGGAAACTGGGACATTTTAACTGTTGTCTGATGTTTATATGTGTTTTATATATGCAAAATAATGAACTGATAAATTGAGGACTTGAACTTAAAACTCCTTCAGTCACTTTTTGCATTTTTGATGCATTTAGGGTATTTTATTATATATTTGGACATTTTCTTCATCTTACATTTTCAGTTCTTTTGCTAACCCATTCCACCCTATTTCTATCATTCAATGCTAATATGCAGATAAGATAGTGACTTAAGTAGCAGATATGGCACCAAAATGCTGATAGAAGCTAAGCTAATAAACATGACTTGTTTCTGTTTCTGTTAAATTTAAAGCAAACTTTTTGAAATGTCATGCAAAGTAAACAACCATTAGTTGGGCTGAATGTCAAACAGATGGTTTGGCATTCAGCCCAACTAATGATCGATAAAAGTAATAGATTAAAATAAGTAGTTTTCCCAATACTGGGGAAACTTTTGGGAGTCTAATCTTTCCATGGAGCTTTTCCACCCAAAAAAAAAAAAGATTTGGATGTAACCCAGCTTTTTGGCTTTACCACATGAGAAATACACAAGGTAAAGTGAAGCAGAACACGATGGGGTATGGGAGTAGCAACAATGAACAAGAACAAGACTAAAGGGCTTCAACGGAAATTTGAGACAGTGTTGTTGAGTCCAGAACATAAAACCCTGATATGTTGGAAAGACGGAATCCTCAGAAAACGAAAGTTGACTTTATGAGATTAACACAAAGACAAATGGGTCATGGTGCATTGTCATGGGCCTTTTGAGGTCTGAGTTAAAATGGGAGGTTTCAAGCCACACACACACACGCATGCACGCACACACGCACGCACCACGCACACACACACGCCCGAGGTAATGACACATCTTTGACATTTCTAATACTCCTCCATACTGATGACAAGTTCCCACCATAGCCCAAGACAAACACAAATTCAGAAAAAAACTATACATAAATAAATAGTATAAATAATATAAATAAAGATCCAGGGTGCCTGTGTTTGTGTGTGTAGTGAAACAGAAACACTGAAAATAAATTAATAAAAATGAATAATGAACTCAGATTTCACTGAGGAGCTATGGAGGAAATTGCCCATGACTGGTTCTTTCGGACCCCCCTTCGTCACTCTCTCATCTCTATGCTGAGGCTCTCAGAGGTCAGTGCAGCGCTCCTGCTTGCTGTAGTGGTCAAACTGGCTCTTCCAGTGCATCATGTAGGAGGACCAGCGGTGGAACTCCACTTTCCACTGACGCTCTGCTTCATCTATGTTGTCTGACAGAAGAAACAGAGTCACAGAGAAAAGAATGGTTAGCAGTTGAGCTTTTATGCCATATTATTTTAGTCTGAGTTGCTGTGCACAGATATCACCACCATAGCATCACAACAATGCAACATACACTCACAAAACTGTAGTTGAGATAAAAATGAAAGTTGAGGTCGAAGACTGGTGTGTTCTGACCACTGAGTAATAATGTATGGGGTTAAGCTACTGTCAGTGAAACTCAACACTTTCTACATCTCTCCCTTTTTTCTGGAAGATGGAAGTTACTTTAGACACCACTTGGATGAAGGCAAGAAAGTCAAGGCTTTTAATATGAAACACCTGTAGGAGACTAACTAAATAAGGAGAAGTTTGTGTTATGCGTTTATGGATTTTTTTAAATTGTCAAATATTGACACTGGCAACAAAAATCCAGAGCTATTCAATATACACATTACAGTAAATGGACTTTTCCCCTCTAGTTTGTTTTTTCATCTTTTTGTTTGTGTCAGCCATCACTTCATTTAGAAATGACTTAATTCTTACTCATTGTCCTCCTAGTTAAACAGCATAGACATATAACCTATACGTCTATGCTGTCTATGGCTAGGAGTACAATGGGTAGAGAGATGTATTACGTACAGATGCCATATGTTGAATAGAAGAAGTGTTTAGAAGTACTGTTTACCAGTGATGTTGAGGAGGCGTGGCAAAAAGCGGTTCCAGAAGGCACACATCTGGTTCCTCAGACCTTTGTGGATCTTCAGTGGTTCAGTGTTGAGTCCGACATGTTTCTGTTCACTTACAGTGAACAGAGGCCAGCGCTTCCTGCTATCCACCATCCCGTCATGGTTCACATTGGGATTTCTGACACAGAAAAGAACAAGTGTGTGTGTGTGAGTAGGAGGTGGGTGGGGTGGGGGAATGCAGGGGGACATAAAATCAAAAAGTTACAAAACTTTTTAATTCTATGTCCCATAAAAAAACATTTTCTACACTATCTCTACACTAAAGACAGAATTCTGAAAAAAAAGTCTTAAATTATTACTCAATTATTACTTTAAACTCTTTTTGTTTCACATGTGGTCCTAATCCTCTTCTGTAGTTGCCAGCTTCTTAGGTACACTATTAGTTAAACCAGTTAAACAAAAGCAGTCTAATTCAGCAGCTTTACAGCCAAGCAACATCAGTGCTGGCAAGTGCTTAACAGAGCAAACCCAAACTGTTCAGATGATCAGTTGATTGAAATACAGATTAGACAGTAGCCTGTAATCAAATAACTGCTGGTTTTTGTTAAATTAAACCTGAGAGTGTTAACATCACTCATGTAACTGTATCTAGAGTTTTAAAATGTGCTTCATGATATGCCCTCCTTCTTGAACTAGTGCTCAGGCAACATTTATCTCAACATCTTTCAGATACAGTGTGACAAACAACATCAGTTCAGATGGGCCGCTGTTGTGGAGAAGTAACTCACTGATACCAAAACTATAAATGCAGCTTATAGGTTAGACTGATGGGTGGGCAGAAATATTTTAGACAAGAGCCTGAGAATGGAGTCTCTTGTAAATTATGAAAACATTTCTGAAACAGTCGCCCTAGACTGAAAGGACATCAGTTAAATAAATGACTAGCATTTTATCAAAAGCCTGGTGTCAACATTTAGTTATAAATGCAGCATTATTATCCACCTGCAAAGACAGAAGAAAAAGACACTACTAATATCCAGACATGATTAGGTTTTGATTTCTCCGAATCTGAAGGAGCAGAATTGAACTAACAATCTTGATATGCACAAAATTTAGATAAAAACATTTGCTAAATATATCTAATCTAAATAATTTGATCACAACAGATGAAATGATATCAGGATCTGTCTGACTAGGCTGAAGTCACTTTGCCTCTCTCAAATCCACCTGTCCTACTGAAGTAGATACGGAACACACAGGTGGACCTACATATCCCTTTTATCCAAAGGAACTTTGACTGAGAAAAAGCACAGCAGTGCCATTCAGCTTGGGTTGCTGCTATCACAACTCATGTGAACAGTAAAAAGGTTTTAATGGATGGAAGTATACATTGCAGTAACCAGACTATTTTTTATGTAAATATATATTTTTTCTTCTTGGCTGATCTGTAAATGACCACCTCATTTTTAACCCAATCAAGATGTACTGCTCTGCCATCACTAGTGTACTATGCTCTATCTGCTGCTCATTATAGTTAATGAGTACATAAAACATTCCTTTTTTTTCTGGTCTATGTCTCACCCAGTTCGTGCAAAGTTGGCCCAGTATCTCATCATGCGCCGGCTCAATTTCTCCTCGTCTAGAGTGTAGTTGAGCCTCTTCTCCAGTGGCAGGCCAAAGACAAACTCGATCTCATAGCCATGGATCACACCCATCCACTCCGGCCAGGCCAGGTTGGATGCTCGGTGGTCAAACAGGTAGAGGTAGATCCCTCCTTGAGCTGCGGGAGGAGAAATGGGACGAATAATTATTTTTTGTCTACAGTAATTATTTAAATTCACTGCCCTCTGCAAATGTCCAACCCTAGGCAAATAACGTTTTTGGCATATAACAGAATAAGGAGGAATAATAAGAATAAAACCCCTGCAGCAAACAGGCGTTAATGCACTGATACTTTTTATTTAATACACTTAAAAAATTACTCGTCCTAACGAGTAATTAAGGCCTGACGAGTTAACACGAGTTAAGTGTTTTACAAATAGAAGGATGCCTAAACTTTTTTTTTACATGCCACAATTACTGTTTAATTTTTTAACAAATTTCAAGTTCATGAAATTAATTGTAACTAAAATCTCTTTCTGGGTATTTAATATAGTATCTGGCTGAGATTTGTCTGGGAAAAATCTGTAGTGAGCAACGTAGCAAGGGTGTGATGATGGTTGTGATTTGGTATCCAGTCCTCAACCAAGCCTTTAATATTGTCAAATCTTATATTTTTTAATGTTTTCTGTTATATTTTTGTTTATTTTTCTCAATATTACATCTGCAGAGTGTACAGTTAAACTGGGCCTTCATTAAATGAATAAGCGGAAGTCATTCTACAGAGTAACAGGATACACCAAGCCAAAACTCAGCAGGATTGAATGCCATTGTTTTCTGACGAAACCTTGCCTTACCAGCTAGAGCTGCCTTAGCTTCACCTGTACCCCAGCCGTTCTCCTCCTCCCATATTTACCAGAGCACTGGTGCTGCAAACCACCACAGTGGATGCTGGCCACTGGCATAAATGCCTTGAGACATGATGGTGACACTGGTGTCACCATCATGGAGTGGAAACACCATGATCCACCATAGGCTCTCTGATAAGCAAGAGAGTCTGGTAATTGTACACCCAAAATGTTTGTCCATCACTAACAGGAGAGTGAACAGAGCAACACATAGAACAGGTATGCACCAAGACAGGCCTGGCAGCAGCAAAGCTGCACATAAGCCACATCATACCCAGAAACAGCTGGATAACAGCTCTTTACAGCAAGAATGTTTTGACCTCAAATGTGGTCTCAATGTAGCTGTGGAGCCCCATACAACTAACTCCCACCTCTGAAAGAGGATGAAGCTCAACGACTCTAGTTGAATTAAACTCTGACAAAACTTGGCCCTGAACACATCAGAAACACATTAGCTAATAATGATATAGTCATTAGATGACATTACCCTGGCCTCCTCGTAAGGAAACTTATCTTTAGGAGGAGTTATCTTTGATCAAGGTATTTCCCCCCCCCCCCCCCAAAAAAAAACATGGTATTATGAGAATCAGGCATATCCTGTGTCAAAAAGATGCAGAAAAATTTGCTTTTTTTTTTTTTTACTTCTAAGTTGGATTATTGCAATTCTTTATTATCAGGCTGCCCCAAGAGTCCAAAGACTCTCCAGTTGATCCAAAATGCTGCAGCGCAAGTACTGACAGGAACTAGGAAAAGAGATCATATTTCTCCTGTGTTAGCCTCTCTACATTGGCTCCCTGCAAAATCCAGAACAGAATTTAAAATCCAGCCCCTCACCTACAAAGCCCTTAACGCTCATGCATCATATCTTTGGGAGTTCATAGACATCCATGACCCCTTGACACTGTAACTGACTTCACTCTCCTGTATTGTTGTGCTTTCTCGTCTCTCGCCTCCTGTTGCTCACTGTAGGTCTTTGTGCTTTTGAAGAGGTAACCATTCACACTACAATTACAGCTCCCACAATTTAGAGTTGCAGGGAGAACATGCACACTGAAAAGCCCCGGCTGGTGGACTCAAGCCCAGAACCTTCTTGAGGTGACAGTGCTAACTACTGCACCACTGTGCCTCCCAGTATTATTATTATTAGTTTTATTATTAGTCTCACTGTTGTTATTAGTCTTATTCTCACTCAGTGAGATTCTCCCCTCGCACTTCACATTGAAATATTATTAAATTTATTATTAATAGATAATATTAATTAAATATTTAGGTGCCGCCCAGTTAGCTCAGTTGGTAGAGAATGAGACTCAATCTCTCAGGGTCGTGGGTTTGAGCCCCACTCTGGACAGCACCACCTCCCATGGGCCAACTACCTGTGGGAGGTGCGGTCGCCCCCGCAACCTGGGCCTGGACCCAGATAAGCAGCAGATGATGACATGATGACAAATATTTGGGTATGAACATCTGTCAGAGCTATTCAATCGCAATTGCAGACCTTCCAAAAAACTTAAAAAGTTTTTTTTTTTTTTTTTTTTGAAAGCATGAAACTTGCAACATTACTCATTGCCAAATCAACTAGAAAAGTTAATCAAATTGATTTAAAAGGACAACAAACTACTGAATAGAATTCAAACAAAATCAATGTAAATACAATGTTCAAAAAAACACACAAAATTAACTATTTTTAATAACTTACTGTGCACTTCTTTACCTGACCTCTTACACTTTGTGTTATTGAATATATTTACTTCTTAGTACTTACTTCAAGGTCTCCTACTGTACATTTGCTAACTTATTTGGCACCTACCAAATAAGTAAATGTAAATGTAAAACTGCAGTCTGTTAGATGTAGACTGGCTTAATGAGGAAAGGACTTCCTGACTGATTCTGGTGATACACAAGGCCAGCTGGTATATGAACTCATCTCAAGGACAGCACCACTTAAACTATACCAGAAGTAGCTCGCAGATTTCACAAATTCGCCACTCAAAATTGTATAGTTAAGCCTCCTCTAGTGACAGTTGTGGTAAATAGAACACACATACATGTATCTTACCTTGTGAGTTTCCTCCACTGTTCATCATCCCAGAGTTAGCTCCCCCCATGTTAGCCTTAAGGGCGTTGTGCTGGGCGTAGGCACGAGCAAAGTGGGCCAGTGGGCAGATGACATTGTGGTCGCCCACAATGTCGTCCATGGCGTCCCGGTTCTTTACCCCATTATTCTCATCCATCCAGTCAGTATACTGCAGTACTACCGCCTCCAGGCCAATATCATTAGCATGTGGTACGCTGAGCTTGACACCTGGCAGAGTGAAGTTTAGAGGTTTTAAGTGCATTTCTATTGTTTCAGAGATGTGGCTGTCATGTGGTAAAGTAAAATGGCGATAATTATTTATAATTATATTAATTTTGGTGGAATTTGGAAGTGGTGATTTATATGATTCTCTGTGATTAGCAACATTAACAAGGTGACTATGGAGAACTATCAGTTTATGGAATTATTATGCACAGTTTAGAAAATGATAGAAGTTCTAGCTTATTACATAAGTTAAAGAACAATAAAAACAAACTTAAAAAACAATTAATAATTTTAGTGTACAACTAAAAAAGTCAAAACTGTACACATAACTATTACTGGATCATTAACTGTAAACCATACATAATTACATATGGAAACCATGTGTTTAAGATTTCAGCAGCAACTCTGCTCGATGTTGTGACTGCAGGATCAATCTACAATCCACTGTTTTAGAGGAGCCTTCTCTTAAAAGGCTACTGCAGTCTTTTTTTGTCCCTGTCCATTCTTTCTAGCTGAATGAGTGAGCTTCACCTTCCAGGAAGTCCTCTCTGGAGATGAGGCTGTCATTGTCCTTGCTGAAGCCTGGTGCTCCGTACAGCAGGAAGTAGGAGCCCTCATCCTGGTTGACCCCGAGGAGGATCTGAGTGTCTTTAAAGTTGCCTGAGTTGAGCATGGCCTCAGGAGTGTCAGGCAGAACCTCCCCATCCACAACAGGGACAAATGAAAACCGGAAGAGGGCTGTCCATGGCAAGACCTACTCAGAGGAGGGTGACAAACCAAAATGTACCACTGAGTTGATCTGAATGACTTGCAGACCAAATGTCATGAGTGAAAATGGCAAGTTAAATGTCAGTGTATCCTCTCAGCACAGGTAATTCAGTGAAATAACACCAAGAAGATTACTGCATCCAGGCCAGTTGTCACATGTCTTATACTATGTTGTGTAGCCTGGTTGACATCTTATTAAATTTTCCATGCTAGATTTCCACAATCCCTTGTTTCCTTGTGATTTTACTCAGATTTTGGGGTGGGCTATATGACAATGTACACCTTGAGACAATAAAAATTTGTCAATAGTCAGCACTTAAGGAAAAAGTGTTGTGTATTTTTTAGGAACAATTTTCAATAGAAGATTATGTTAAAAATACATTCTCAGCAAACTGTCAGCAAAGCTGGCCAACTGTGTTCCTTCGTAAAACTTCCTGTGTCATGGCCTAAAAGAGGATGAGGTGAACTTTACTGACTGGCTACTGACTGAATCAGCCTTACCTGCCACTCCTGCTCAATGAGCTCCTGTGGAGATTTACTGCGCAGACAGTCCACCAACTCAGTGTCATTACCTCCATTACAGCCAACCAGTTTCCCTAGGAGGGTAGCCCGTCTGCGAGCCTCAGCAGGGCTGACTGAAGCCCAGGGACAGTTGGGGACCCCGCTCTGGAGGATGGCCCTTGTGAAGGTGGGCCGGCTGTCTGGAGACAAGAGATGGAATCCTACTGAAGCTCCGCCAGCACTTTCACCAAAGATAGTCACCTGTTTAACAGGTAAAAAAAAAAGAGAAGAGGATCAGAACAGGATCAGAATTAGCTAGCAACCGATTCCTTGTTTGGAAACAATATTATACTGTACTATCCTGTTTTATTTATGATACTGAAAATAAAACAGTGAGAAAATTACCTGTTTGGGGTTTCCACCAAAGAAATGGATGTTGTCTTGCACCCACTGCAGTGCCAACCTTTGGTCCAGCAGACCCACGTTGCCAGGAGCCTCAGAGGAACCATGCAGAGCGAGGAAGCCAAAGGCACTGATCCGGTAGTTCATGGAAACCACAATGACTGTCTCACTGTGAGCTAGGTAACGACCGTCATACACGTCCAGAGAAGAAGAACCACTGTAGAACCCTGGAGATGTTATAAATATCACAGTAACCAACTGTATCACAATGCAGAACAACAGACAGAAGCTATGCTGTCTGAAACATGTTACCATGGTGATTGTAATTGAATGATACAGTTTTTTAAAGTGCACAGTTTGAGATTAATTATTAATTATCCATGCTACAAGATATTTACTTTTATTAGGAAACAATTTAAAAGCTATTGGATTAAGAGACACTGTCATAGTCTGGGTTGAATTGTCTCACTTTTCTTTATATTTACATTTTTGATCTTTGAATTCAAACAGATGATTACAGGTCATAAATGTTTTTTTCCCAAGTTCAAACAGCAGTTTGAATTATGTATAAATTGTGACAGCTACTACATTACTTTTCAGAGCATGCTACATTGTTCCTTAGTCCATTTGTTCCTACCTACTGCCATTTTTAGCTTGAAACTGTTGACCTATTTTTCTGTACGTGTTACTTTTTAATTCTCTTGAAAGGGCTCTGTGCCTGTTGTTTGCTATCCACTGCAAGTCAAATGCCCCCACTAGAAGAGAAGAACTCATTCTGGAACTGAAAGTAGTGAACAAGTACCTCCACCATAGATCCACACCATGACGGTGAGATTGTGTGGTCTCGATGAGGAGGGTACCCAGACATTGAGATATAGGCAGTCCTCACTCATGTTCCTGTTGGGGTTCCACATCTCACTGCCCTGGAAGCCGGGGAACGTTGTGTCAACTGGCTGGAAGCAGGCATTGGGGTAGGTTTTGGCGTCGTACACTCCTGTCCACGGACGCTTGGGTTCAGCACGACGGAAACGCCGTTTCCCTATTGGTGGCTCAGCGAATGGGATGCCCAGGAAAGCGGTGACATAGCTGCGGTCAAGCACTGGCAGATGAAAGCCACGGACTCGACCAGTACGTGTCTGGACAGTGAGGTCTGCTTCGCTCTGGGTGGAGCAGGTGGGGATGAGGACAGACAGGAAAAAGATCGGGGAGAGGAGGAGAAGAGTGGAAGTCTGCATGATGGAGGCAAAGACGGTCTGTTTGGCTGGAGCAGAGGTTGTGATTCCCTTTACAGTCAGGGAGGGCACGGTCTGCTCTGCTTCCCCTCAGATCTACAGACAGGAGGAGGGAGAGAGAGAGAGAGAGAGAGAGAGAGAGAGAGAGAGTAAGAAAGTAATGAGATTACGGAAAGTGGAATGATGGAGAACAGACTGAGAGGGAGGGAGAAATCAGATGAGGAAAGGGATGAGAAGACAGAGGGAGTAGGACGCCTGGAAGTGTCACCAAGGTAGATTCAAAGATTTGTTCAGACAGGTGGACAACTCAAATCCAAAAGATTATTTTTAATTATGTTTAATATTGGTAAGACATCTCTAAAACCCAATTTGGAATCAAATCTTCATTCAGCTTCAGACCACATCTTGAAATTTTGTCATTCAAAAAAGGGGTTATTCAAAAGGATTCAACCTCTGAGTCAATCATAAAGTTTGCCAATAAAATATCCTATGAAATACAGACTTGACCATCGGTCTATCTGCTCATTAGTAAGAACTGGTTTTTACTTCAGGAGAGGCAGGACACCTGTACTAAAACACTGCAGGAAACCTTGGTAGGTGTTAACATATCTTAAAGCAAAATGTTGTCCTCGAAGTTAAGTCCTAGGCCAAATGAATGGTTGGAAGCTCCCAAAAAAGGCTAGCAAGTAGACATTTCGATTATTTTACATGTATTTGTCACACAATTATTTCCAAGTTCAAGAGGGAACTTACTACAACAGCTTTTTGTCAAATGCCTACTGTAAGTAAAATCTATTTTAGCCAATATCATTGACTTGTAATGACTTTTTCTTGGCGTAAAAGATGCTTAGTATAGACTAAATATTTAAATTAATATACAACAAAAAAGTATGTATTTTAGACCATGTTGCACTTGAAAAGGACAAATAATTAATTAAAAAAAATATTTTTCAGTTGCTGCAAAGTGCTTTGGCTGTCTCACACAAATACTTTCTATGCATAAAATACAGCTGGAAGTTAAAGGCTAGAGTAATTTCACCAAGATGAACCAGATATGAAAATTTACAAACGTAAATCAAAAAAAGAGTAATCAGAGTTATGATATGGAAAACATATTCAAAATCATGCCTAAAATAATCACTTATGTTCATTGTGGTGAACTCTTACATATTACAGACAATTCTTGACACATTTGTTTTGGTGGTTTTTAGTTTAGTAATTTGCTTGTAATCCTTCATTTGGATGACAGAATATGATAAAACGTGATAAAGCACATTATGATCATATCTTTAAATCAAATCACACAGAAAATTCATATTTAATGGCTGCATTTAACGGCATTCTTCATGTCAAAATTTAGGCAACCAGTTAAAGATGTGAGGGTCGATCAGGATGTCTATAAACCCTGGTGCAGGTTATCAGTGGACAGTGAATTAAGATATGTAGGCAAACTGTAGGTTCCCAGAAAAGACTTTTTAAATATTCAACACTGACAGTGTCTTGCTGCTCTACAGCACAGGTGATCAAGCCTTTTGGTGCATATACTGATCATTGGCAGAATGTGATTAGAATCAGCTGTTCTTTCAGTCATGAAAAATTTGTGTACATTTTTACAGCTTGTGCATAAAAGTCCATGTAAAAGCCACTGTACTGTCTTAGCTGAGATGTTGCAGAATCACAATGATCATATTAGAGTTGCTTTTTGCAAATGCTAGGTGAATTTCAAATCCTGAGGGAACTAGTTCTAGGTCACTGTACATGGGGTTACTGCTGCCACCTATCTGCAGTCAGTGTGGGGTAATTCATTAATTTCAAATTTGGTTTGATATGTGCCACTGAAGTAGCCAATTTGCTAATCTGCATGAGGCATCAATGTGTATTGTGTCACCTACATGCTCACGCATGTATGTGTGTCAGAAAGCAGTTACCCATTCCAATATTACTCCATAGCAGTATGTTTAAGCCCAAGGCCTCATGAAGAACATGAAAACTCCACACGGCCAGCAGATTTGCACCCAGAACCTTCTTGTGAGAACCTTCTGTGCTACTGGACCACCATGCTGACCCACTCTTAACAATTTATTTCAGGTTAAATATTGTGTTTACAAGATACAGTTTAGCAAGTACATCTGGGCTTAAAGGTACACTATGGAGTTTTGCCCACTAGTCCTGCTACGGAGCAATGTTTGAGTGGACAACCATTTTGTTTGTACTGTGCAAGTACACAAGGACACACATACATGCATGAGCACATAGGTGATACAATGCACATTCTTACCACTGGTCTGCAAAAGACTCTATATACAGTCAGTTTAGCTACAAAAGGGATTAGAAAGGGGGATTGAAAGGAATTTGTTTTCTAAATGAATAAATATGATAAAGCATTGGTATGATACACAGATCCATGCTAAGTCTGTAACTAAAGGGGAGCATTATTAATGGGGGAAATAGTATTCCGTAGAGAATTGTTCCTCCCCATTACAATCACATATGGAGAATTACTCCTTGGGTGTCCTAATGATACCCTAACTGCACAACTGCTGAAATCTCTATGGCCAAGTTTCCACTGCGAAGGAGGAAAAGTTATTTTTTCTGCATGCAGACATGTTTAAAGCCCCTAACCAGTCAGCAACAAAGGCTGAGACAGGTGTGTGGTCATCGGGGGCTATAAAAAGGCATCAGAGTAAACCCCTAATAAATGCCACACTGCTTGATGGATTAATATGGTCAGATATGTACCTCCTCATAGTAATAAACTCTGAGTGTAAGAGACTCAGAGTTCAGAGAGGGGGAGGAAAGGGGTAGTTCTTTTTCTAACCAAATATTTTATTACTATTTGTATCATATTCATCTTCTTTTTGTTTATAGGTGAAGGTAGCCAAAGGAACACAGTAAAACAAAGATATTGTGTCAGAGTAAACAACTGTTTCAAACTGAATGTGGAAAAAGAAAGTATAAAGTTTAAAGTGATTTTATCATTAACACCTCATCACTGTGTCACAGATAATTAACACCTCATCACTGTGTCACAGATAACACTGCTGTATATGACAGATCTGACACAAGGTTCAGCTTCAACTGCACATTTTGTTTTTGTACTTAGATTTTATATTTCGATTCAAATGGCACACTTCCTTTTGTACTCTTATTTTAAATTCCTATTTCTGTAAATAATGTCTATACTGTTTATTTTTACCATGAGAGGTTTATGTTTGGAGGCTGAGTGCCTGTGTATTGCTAAGTATTTCTATTCTATTCTATTCTATTCTATCATTGTTTTATATGATCAAGATGGACAAAGTTAAGCAAGCACTTAAACCAAAGAGAAAACATTGTTCTTTTCTCTGGTTTCTGCTGGGGCGATGCAGCCAAGTAACAGACTTGAAAGGAGCATCACGAGGATGGCTGCATCAGAGGAGTCCCTGGAAAACAAGCTGTGACTACATCTCACATGGGATCATGTAAAGTGTGGGAGTATTTTAGACAAAGCTAAGCTCCAGAAACTAGAAACGGCTTATCACAGTAGTACAACAGCTGTGCATGGTCACTTGAAGCGAAAGCATTCTGGAGTGCTTTGTTTAAAACCAGATGCAGTGCCAGCGATACAGCACCGTTTGTTTATGTTTTCTCTCCACAGGTGGATATTTTCATCACTGCACATGAAATTAAGTTTTAAATCAAGTTCTTCAGTAAAAAGTCTGATTCTCCAGTTCAGGGTTCAGGGAAAAGTTACCGTGCCACACAGTCATTCAATTAATCTACAATCACTTGTCAATTTATTAGGTACACCTAGATAAGCCTAATGCAGTATAATACAACAGTAATAAGAAGATGTTGATTTATTTCAATGGTCATTTGTAGTGCTGTTGAGCTGGACTGGGCTATACTGAGAGGCGTTTTGTCGAGTGATTTTGTCAGCTTTAATTTATATAAATGGGAAAGAAAAAATAATGAGAAAATGGCTGATCATTTTCTGAGCAAGCATCTGACAAATAGGTCTGATATTATTTTGAATATCATAACACAGCAGTGAAATGGAAATTGTATATAATATTTAACTATTAATGAGATAACAAGGTGGGCAGCTGTGGCTCAGGGGTTAGACCGGGTTGTCATTTAATCAGAAGGTTGGTGGTTTGATTCCTGCCTCCTCCAGTCCATGTTGACGGTGAAACAGGTGAAAATAATTGGGGTGGGGCAGACAAAAAAGAACTGGGGTGTGCTGGGCACAACCACTGAATCCACATCTCCCCCACCTTTTCCATTTTGTTCAATAGTGATCTATGTTTTCCAATAAACAAACATTAATTTTGCCACTTATACTGACTCCATTCAATTACTTTGGTTGCTTGTGTTACTGACCTGAAACCCCTAGCTTCCACCAACTATGGCTATAACAGGCAGTAAATAAAACAACTGCAGATACATAAGGTTAAGTCATTTAAAAAATAAAATAGGACCAGGAAGGAAGTAAGTAAGACAGAGGGGAATATCACAACACTAAGTACACAAAGTCTGATACTGGATTGGACATATCAGCTGCACAATGCTTGCTGTGGATGTACAGTGATGTTAGTAATGTGAGACATCTGAAGTGGCCAGGATTGTGTGAAACAGAATAGTATTCAAAATCCAAATAATGTTGAAAATACAGTAATCCTTTTTTCTTTGAGTGAATGTGCTGTATGCACAAGGGACATGGAAAGGTGACATCACCAAAATAGATCCTCTATGTACAACTGAGGAGTTGTTCAGAAATAGCATTCACACACACACACACACACACACACAGCTGCCCCCTATCCCTTACAGTACCTCTAAGCTAAGCCTGTCACTATGACAACCATACATTACAAAGCATAAATAGTAACCTCCAACCAGACAGGTGGGAGACAACTGTCTTCAGACACTGTTGCACATTTATATGCAAATACAAATTGAGGGGACCTTCCACAGATGATATAATATTACTAATGGTGCATGAGAAAGATCTGCAGTATGTGCTTAATGTTGTGGCTGTGTGTTATGGTAAAGACTGCTAACTTTAAAAAATGGTAGCAAAAACCTGACATACATGAACTTTAACATTTACGATTCATCCGAGTCATCCACATCATAGTATTTCTAGGTGTTATACGAAGGTACCTTGCTTGAGACTTGCTTGAGGACATTTCTCCTTCATCAAAAAGGCTTCTTCAAGTCTAACTGACTGGTGGGAAGTCGCAGATATCTAACCTCTTGGGGTGTCGTTAACACCTTGAGAATCGTGGAGGTAACAACAAGGAGGTTGACATACCCGACGAATGTGTGAGTCACGAGTCACGCGGTGTGAATGAGTGTTGGGAGGGAAAAATGTGGCCAAAATGTATACATTGCAGTCCTCAGATAAATTCTTGTCCTTCAGCTGTGAATGTGCTGCTGAGTCCTGTCCTCCTGTACCATGCACTTCACAAGTATGAGTTTAAAGTCAGAATTCTGACTTTAATCAGAAAGTAAAGTAAAGCAAAGTAAAAACTAAATATAATTAGATTTTATGATAAAACAAATAAAACCAATAATGAAACAAATTAAAAGAAATAAAAAGATAATTCATGTAAAATTTGTAAAAAACTCCTCTACATCACAAGGGGTTCTCTGATAAAAGCAGTGGTAAAAGTCCAAACAGGAAAAGAAATCTGGTATAAAATAGTATAAAATGCTATAAAAGTCCAGAAAACAGGCAAATGGGTCCTAACTCAAGTAAGACAGGTAAAAAACAAGGACCTGGACATGAATCACACAGTAACACAACCCTAGCAATTGAAATGGGGGGTGGCAAAGCATACATACAACGAGGAGTAATTAACTGATGAGACAGGTGACAAAGAAAACTGGCAGAGAAGGCACAGAAGTTGGGGGGGGCAGACAGACATGTTTGTTAATTTCGCTTTGTTTCCTTCATGTGTACTCAGGGAGAGTTATGGACTGAGACCCTTTCTTGACAATAGGGTTGGATGATATGGACCAAGAATCATACCTCTGTATTTTTAGGCTGCATAGTGATAAACAACCTATATCTATCTATTTTTGTGAGGTGGGATTAATGTTCAGCTAAGTCAAAACCACATGCTACAAATACTTTTATTAAAACTGTGATCAAAATTAAGTGCAAAGACAGGGTTTCCTGCCGAGTTTGAAAATATACCGCTGCAAGTCATGTTTATATAAAATAAATAAAAATAGGTCTATTCTGTGTTTCTGAGGTTGGGAATTTACTTGATGGTGGTAGTGCGTGTGTGTATGTAAACACTCATGCAGTTGGGATTTGGAGTGGGGGTTAGGAGTAAGTCAGACAGGTGTGAGGCCAAAAAATTAGGTAGTTTGAAAAGAGTGAAATAAGGCATTCTAATCAGTTGAAACCAAGTGATTTTTTTCTACCTAGGCAGTTTTTAATCTGACTGGGTGGGCTGTCCAAGTACAGCTTTTGTATCTGAGAATGCTCCTTCAGCTGCGTTCAACAACAGTAACAGACTGATGAAAATAGAGTATAATTATCTTCAGTTGCATGGACCGGAGCTGTGGCCCCATTCTAGAGCTGCTTTGAGCACAGACACAGAGGGAGATCGGGGGCAGGGTTGCACAAAGAGTGTGACAGAGAAGAGATGCAAACACTGGCTTTACAGAAGAAATGGGTTATGTAACATAACACCAAAGTATACTGATATAAATGGTAACTGTCTCATCCCGTATCCTGTTTGAAAAAATATCAATATACTTTATATCAAACCCTATTTGACAACAGATTGTTTTCAGACACAGCCACAGACATGAGACTGATATTGATTGTCTAACGTCACTCTTGAAAAGAAGGCAAAGTGGCTTATTTCCTGAAATGCTGAACTATTCCTGTTCGTTCAAATGTATCAGTGTGAACCTGCCCTACTTGTGATAACTTCTGAAGGTCGATCCCTAAGAAAATAGGAGGGAAAGAAGATTTGAGTAATACAGAACAAACAGGGGGAGAAGGTGGGAAGGGGTGGGGGTGTGCTGTGTGGAGAGGAGGATGTGTGTGTGTGTGGGGGGGGGGGCACCTCTCAAATTAGACTGAGGAATTTGTGTATGAAGTTCACAGGAGGATTGGTTTCACTGGGGGTGGGTGCAAGTCATGTCTCTCAGGATAAGACACACAGAGAATTCAAAATTAGCATATGGATTATACTTTTATCTTTTCAGCAGCGAATTTGAAAATCAGTTCTTTTCTGGAAATAGTATATTGAATAGTGTGCTGAAAAAAAAACATAACTACATACTTTGTACTTTGCATAATGTACTATTACATATTAAGTATTATGTATATCTTTATTGGAGAGATCCACTGACGAAATGCATGTGGTCAGATAATATATATTATATATTTTTCCTGATGTTTTGTTTTCTCATCTCTTCTCTTCTGCTGTTGCTCTTTGCAGATTCATCTGCCCTCAGAGCTGTGGATTCTAGATCTGTGGGCCACCTGCCCCTTAATTTGTCTCATTCATTATTATTATTTGTCCTATTATTAGTCTATCATTAGTTCTACTGTTTTTGTTTGTATTCTTATTAGTCCTGTTACTAATCCTACTACTGACTTATTATTTTTTGTCTTACTATCACTGTACTATGCAGTACCTGCACTGTGCAGGTTCCACAGGTTCCCCCAAGCACCATCTAAACCTGCTCTGTGTGCCTTAAGATAACTTCTGTTGTGATTGGGCGCTATAGGAATAAACTTGGCTTGACTCGACTTGACAAGAGCTGAAGTGTTGGTTGATTGATTCTTCTAATGTTTAGTAATAGTAGTTAGTCAGTAAATTTGTCTAAATTTGCAATATTTTAGGGCAGTTCACCAGTGTGAAGACAAACACAGCAGGTCAGTGACCATTAAATACACACTATGCAAGCAGCACATAACTTGTGTGCAGTGCATCCGCAAAATTACATTGTTGACTGACACATAAGTGATGATGCATGTTGACTGCATTTGCTTATATTGCCAATATGAGCAGCCAGCCAGTTTGATGACACGTACAGGTTAGTTTCCAAGTCTAAAAAGAACAGAACAGGTAACGTTAGGTCAGACTCCTGATTCAATGATAATTATGGCTAAAGGGTCTGGTAACAAGCTTTGGGGATGCTAGTATGGGTTTGTAGTTGTACTGTAAGGTAGTGTATTGTTCCTGAAAGCCACATAACTTTAGTAGCCAGAACCTGCTCTAACACATAGTCTAACACGTACCAAACCCAGTGCCAGTGACAACGTCTCTCCCCTGTGACAGACTGGCAGCAAGGGAATCACTGGAACTTTCCATTTTGCAGTTTGGTCATCTAATGTTCCACACAACACCACAATTAACCCCTTAACGTTCCGACGGCCTGCCAGCGGGCAGTCATGCTATTTCTCGGACATGTCTGTGTTTTATTCTACCTACATAATTACTACATTTAAGGTGGTGCACATGCAGCACATCATTTGAAAGCTGAAAGTCTTAACTTTTCAGTGATATAAACCTTTACAAGATAAAACAACGACTTTAGGTAGAACTAAACCATCTTCTAAAAAACATAAAAGTAATAACTGTCGTCGCTCAATGTTTTTATTTTTTTACTAGTCGCCATGTGGTTCAACACGCAGGGCAACAACAACAAAAATGGTCTTGTTTTGTCGGCAAAAGTCTAAAAAATCACGTCGAGTGGAAAAATGCAGTCAAAAACATGTCTTTAGGTGCATAAATGATCAAAAGTTGCAATCGAATCGTTCCGACTGGAAAATACAGCGCACTATTACTCCTTCGTTTCTACGTTTTGTCGCCTCTGTTTTGTTTTGAAAGTTGATCCCATGGAGCTTGGTTTGTAGTCCCTGCCCTCTGCTTTTGATTGACACCTCATTTGACCATCCAGGAAGATCTATGGCCCCCCCACAGCCAGAAATAGCCAATGAGCGACTCTATCACGTTAAAGTACACCCCCCACTCTTACGCTTGTCATTTCCGCCTATCATATCTTACGCTGAATCTGATCTAATGGCCATGTAGCCAATGGAATTCCAGTCACGGGGAAGTGTCACATGTTGGGGTTGTGGAAGGAGGAGGGGCTACAAGACCATGCGTAAACAAATATACTGGATGTCAGTTAGTCGTGCGTACATGCGTAAAAACAGTAGTGATTTTCTTATGGCTCGGCTCACTAAAAAGTGCCGGTTCCTTCAGCTCCCCAGGGGCTCTGCAGATGTTTTTTGTTGCTTAAATTAATTTATTAACAAAATAATGTAAAATAACGTGTAAAATGAATTAATTTTCCTGCGGTCACCCATTTTCTCACCTTCTCAGCATGTTGTCTCTTTAGGGGCTGTTCTCTCTCTCTTTCTCTCCTGTGTCTGTAACCCCCGCTACCGCCCCCCCCGCGCGGACACGCCTCACGTCAGGTAGTTGACCAATTACGTGAACAAAAAAAAACAAAAACAAAGCGGCTGCGGCTCTCGTCGTTCACTTCAAAGAGCCATTGCGGTCGCGACCGACATATCACTAAAAAACAGGAGAGAGCGTCTCTCTCAGAGGTGTCCAAACTGTTCCACAAAGGGCCATGTGGCTGCAGGTTTTTGTTCCCAGCAATCAAGAGCACACAGTTTGACCAATCAACTGTCTGAAGACTGAGATCAGTTGATTAAATGAGTCAAGTCTCTTACTTTACTGGATGGTATGTTGAGAATAACATGTGATGATGTCATCATCTGCTGCTTATCTGGGTCCAGGCCCAGGTTGCGGCCGCCCAGTCCACACCAAAATTCTACGGTGGACTCACCACCTGTGGGCTCACCACCTGGGGAGGTGGAGGTGGTGCTGTCCAGAATGGGGCTCAAACCCACAACGCTGAGAGATTGAGTCTCATGTTCTACCAACTGAGCTAACCAGGCGGCCAAACTTAGGAAGGTGAAATTGTAAATATGTAAACAGTTTGCTGTGAATAGTGTGTGTTTCATTCACATAAAGGTGATTTCTGACCATCTAGCACTTTTTCTGACTTCTTTCTTATAATTAACATGTTTAGTTTCAATAGAATAATGAGCATTCAATGTGTTTTCCCTTCCATAACTTAATTTCTGTACTATTAACTGTGAATATGAATATTAATATATTAGAGGAATCAATATGGAATATGATTCCTCTAAGTGTCACCTTTCATTGGAGCCATCATTGATGTCTGTATGTTGAAGCATTCAGGAGTTCAGGATACACCCTGAACAGTACGCCAGTCTATCACAGGGCTGACATATAGAGACAAACAACCACTCACGCTCACTCACATTCACATTCACATCTATGGACAATTTAGAGTCACCAATTAACCTGCATGTCTCTGGACTGTGGGAGGAAGCCAGAGTGCTTGAAGAGAACCCACACTAGCATGGGGAAAACAAGCAAGCCATACAAAATAGCATGTTGATGAGGAAATTGGGGCGCAGCCAGCTTTGTGTTGGCTAATGCTACTAAAAATGCTGAGCCAATCAAGACAGCGAGAAAGGTCCTGTTGTCTCTAACAACAACTTAATTCAACTAGCTAGGATGATGCCTTACTTATTGTTTCGTCATCCATGGATGTGTTGCACACAGCACTGCACACAGCATTTGTGAATCCCTAGCTAAGCAGGTGTTTCCAGCAGCTGTACTAACATCAGCTATAATGACGAAGGCATAACATCATGCTCCCATAATGTAGATAACACATGCATTGTGTTTCATGTTAAATATTTTGGATTTTGTCAGACTAATCACTTAATTTCTAGAGTATAAACCATGTCTTTACTCTTTAATGCTTTTTGTTCTGACACTTAACCCCTCCCAAATGCTGTGCAGATTACAGGTCAAGTTGCACATCAAACACGGCCTCTACAATATCACAGTGTACTATGGAAACTGCAAAATGCTCATGCCATGATATCCTTAGGTCTGCAAAACTGTTGCTATAATGATAGCACAATCTTTCTGCTCACAACTGTAAAATGCTTACTTATCAAGACTGTACAAAAATCACCCTCAAACTCAAGTGAGAAGAATATTGAGGTAGTTACAGCCACAACTAAAATAGGCAGCAGAATTCAATATATCATTATCAGATAAATGCAGCTAAACAGCTAAGAAAATGTATTAGTGAAATGGGGTAAGCCTCCCCCAGGGCAGTGGAAGACAATTTAAGTCAGAGAATTAAGATTAGGGATAGAGAATGAATAGACTGTGACAAGTATTATCTGTATTGTTCATTGCAAGAAGAGCTACGGGGCACTGTGCAGTGTTACACTCTTTAACACGGCAAAATACCATAGCACACTACAACTGATGACACATAAACAATCTGAAACACAAATAATTGTATGTTTAGAAAAATAACACTGCTGAAAGGCATACTGGGTACAGCTTACTAGCAAGCCAGGTAGCACAACAGTTAAAGATTAAAGAACAGGAAATGGAAGTGGAGGATGAAGAATGTGAGACAGGAGATACTCCATCACCTCAGCAGAAAACATTTGTTGGAACACTTGGAAGAGTGGATGAGATTACTGCTGTCGGATTCAAGGTTGTCAACCAACAGTGCCAGTGAAACAGTGAACCCAAATGGCTTGAAGAGGCAGAAAAAGCAAACAGTGGAGTGATATTACAAACATGGTAATAATGTACCAACACAAGGACATGGTCCACCTACAAACAGTCGACAAAAGACGTGTTCAGAGTAGTGATTAAAACACTGAATTTGAAGTATGTGTTCATCTTCATCAGAGCTAAAATACTTATTGGCCAAACTGCTCCAAAATTATACAAACAACACTGAAGCAAGCTTAAGGTGGAGCTACGCTCTGTCGTCCACTTTGACCATGCTGGAGAAATTTTTGCACAAGGCTTGAAAGAGGCCTGTCAATTCTGGGGTCTGGGACAGGAAGTGCAGGTGGTCTTAACAACTGACAGTTGGACCAACAATGTAAAAGAAGTCCAAACATGCTACAGTTAAAAATGAATATTTACAGTAATTGCGCAATTTGTTTGAAGTTATTAGATTATGAAAAGCCTAAAAGTAATAAATTGTATAATGTTTTTTAAAAAAATGGATGGTTTTGATCACATTTGAGTTAGAAGTGAATCATTTTTTCTGTAATAGCAAAAATGCACTAAACTGCCTTTACAGGCATTGATGATAGTGCCGCTGAATTTAGCTGGACACCTGTCTCTTTGAAAATTGAATCGAAGGCAACTGGACATATGTTTGTCTGGGAAGACGTTTCGCCTCTTATCCAAGGGGCTTCATCAGTTCATACGCATCGGTCTATCTAGTCCGCACTAGTCAGACCGCACTAGATAGACCGATGCGTATGAACTGATGAAGCCCCTTGGATAAGAGGCGAAACGTCTTCCCAGACAAACATATGTCCAGTTGCCTTCGATTCAATTTTCAAAGAGAGAACTATGACCTGGATGAATGAGAACATTCACAGACATATAGCTGGACACCTGGTACAAAACAGATGTGAATCTCTGTAGAGTGAGGAAACTGACAGGATATGTTGAGGCTTCTTGTCATTCCATTAATATCAAACCAAGGCTTCTGCTCATTCTGCAATCCCTCTGAGCTCTCTGAGGTGTAGGGCTGCTCCAAGATAGCGACTTTGTACCATGAATTACGTCTTTATTTATAACACACGAGTCACAAGCAGGACTCCGCCAACATGTTACTGACTTTATATTTTTTTCTAGTTGCTTGTGGTTATTCTGTATATTCTATACTTAATTTTCTAGCTTATTTGTTACTCTATATTTTTCTAGTTTCTTGTGCTACTATAGTAGCACTTTGTGCAATGTCATTTTTGTTATGCTGCTGTAACAACTTAATTTCTCTCCGGGGATCAATAAAGTCTTGTCTATTTATCAACAACTCCTGCCTTACAGCAGCCTTACGGCAACTGGGATACAGCAAGTGGGAACACACACTGTCAAACACTGAAATACACAATAAAAACAGAACTGTTTGTAACAGTAATTCCATATGTTGGGCCGGAAATCCCAAGTGTAGCGTAGCGTGTTCAGACAGTCTTCTAGCAGTTTTTTCTGGTGCATGCAGAGTCATTACTGCTTTTACCTGTGTAAAAGTATTTGCCCTCTTCCTGATTTCTTATGTTTCTGTATATTTGTCACACTTAAATGTAGTAGGGTTGGACATTTTTTCCCTTAATAAATAAAATCATCACTTAAAAACTGCATTTTGTGTTTACTTGGGTTATCTTTGTCTAATATTTAAATTTGTTTGATGATCTGAAACATTTAAGTGAGATAAATATGCAAAAACATAAGAAATCAGGAATCAACTATGTTACTCAAAATATTCTTCCTCAGCCCTGGAACTCAAACCATTTTCTGATGTCCTACCCAAATTGATATTTAAATTAATATAGTAAATTATTAAATTAATATCATAAATGTGCAACAACTAGTCAGTCAACTGGGAAAAGTTTAGTTACCAAGCAGCCACACCAAGATTAACTAGAACTTGTACAATAGCTTAAAAAGTGTATTGCTATTGGACATCATAACTAGCAGATAATATAAGTACTTAATTTGCCTTAAATATTTAAAATTGTGTGATGTGACATATAGTAGGGATGAGCTCCTAAACATTGGGAAGCTCACTTCGAACTCTTCTCCAACTTTTTATTTGGACCCGGCCAATTTCTCAGAACTTTTTGTTGGCGGAGCGGCAGCGCTCTGCGGGCTGTGGAGGAGACATAGACGCAGTAAGCGAGCCAGCGCGCTTGTGAAGCTAAGACAACGGGGCTTTCGCACCGCGCTCCCTGCTATACATCTCGCCAATGTCCGCTCTCTGCCCAACAAAATGGACGAGCTGCTTCTCATGATCAGGACCAACAGAGACTTTACGCATTCTGCGGCTCTTTGCTTCACGGAAAGCTGGCTCTGTGACTCTATCCCGGACAGCGGTCTGTACCTGCCAGGCTTCCAGCTGCTGCGCGCGGACCGCGTCGCGGAGCAGTCAGGGAAATCAAAGGGCGGCGGAATATGCTTCTACATACATGAAGGTTGGTGTACAGATGTCACAGTGCTTCGTAAACATTGCGACTCGGAACTGGAGTTCCTCGTTCTGAACTGTAAGCCGTTTTATTCACCGCGGGAGTTTTCTTCATTCATCCTCGTCGGTGTTTACATCCCACCTCAGGCAAACGTGAGTGAGGCTGAACAGCGGCTGGCTGAGCACATCACGTGTTTAGAACGGGAACACACAGACTCTCTGCTCATCATTCTGGGGGACTTTAACAGAGCAAAACTCAACCATGAACTGCCTAAATACCAGCAACACGTCAATTGTCCCACCAGGGACAATAACACTCTGGACCATTGCTACACCACTCTCAAGAATGCTTATCGCTCTGTTCCCCGTGCAGCTTTGGGACACTCTGACCACTGCCTGGTCCACCTTATTCCAACCTACAGGCAGAAACTAAAATCTGCAAAGCCTGTAGTTAGGACAGTGAAGAAGTGGACCAGTGAGGCCAAACAGGACCTCCAGGACTGTTTTGATACCACCAACTGGAGTGTTTTTGAAGCTGCAGCTACTAGCCTCAACGAACTGACAGACACTGTGACATCCTACATCAGCTTTTGTGAAGATGTATGTGTGCCAACCAAATCATTTCGCACATATAACAACAATAAACCCTGGTTCACCCCAAAACTCAGCCACCTTCGTCATGCCAAGGAGGATGCCTACAGGAGTGGAGACAGAGCCCTGTACAGGCAGGCCAGAAACACACTGACAAAGGAGATCAGAGTGGCCAAGAAGCGCTACTCTGAAAAGCTGAGGGACAACTTCTCAGCTAACGATCCAGCAACAGTGTGGAGAGGCCTGCAGGAGATCACCAACTACAGGACTCGCCCTTCCCCCACTGCTGAAGCTAACAAAGCCCTGGCTGACAAACTCAACACCTTCTACTGCAGATTTGAGAAGGACCACTTCACACCCGTCCCTCACCTCTCTGCAGCTCCCCTTCCTGCCCTCCCTCCCCCACCACCCACCAACACTTATCCTGGCACTGCAGCACCCACCTCACTCCTTCCCCCCTCCAGCCCCCCTGACTCACAATCACTCCGGATCAGCGAGGGAGAAGTGACCCGGTTGCTCCAGAGGCAGAAAACCAGGAAAGCTCCGGGCCCAGACGGAGTGTCCCCCTCCTGTCTGCGGGCCTGTGCAGATCAACTGGCTCCCATCTTCACCCAGCTCTTCAACAGATCCCTGGAGCTGGGTGAAGTCCCCTCCTGCTTCAAGCGTTCCACCATCATCCCAGTCCCCAAGAAATCCTCCATCTCAGGACTGAATGACTACAGACCCGTTGCACTGACATCTGTAGTTATGAAGACCTTTGAACGCCTGGTGCTGACCCACCTGAAGTCCCTCACGAGTGACCTGCTGGACCCCCTGCAGTTTGCCTATCGGGCAAACAGGTCAGTGGACGATGCAGTTAACATCGGATTGCACTACATCCTGCAGCACCTGGATTGTCCTGGGACTTATGCACGGATCCTCTTTGTGGACTTCAGCTCGGCGTTCAACACCATCATCCCCCACACCCTCTGCTCCAAACTGTCCCAGCTCACTGTGCCACCTGCCCTCTGTAAGTGGATCTACAGCTTCCTGACTGACAGAAGCCAGCAGGTGAGGCTGGGGCGGTTCACCTCAGACACTCTGACCACCAACACCGGTGCCCCCCAGGGATGTGTCCTCTCTCCACTTCTCTTCTCCCTCTACACAAATGACTGCACCTCCACAGACCCTTCTGTGAAGCTCCTGAAGTTTGCAGACGACACCACTGTCATTGGTCTCATCCAGAATGATGATGAGTCTGCATACCGACGGCAAGTGGATCAGCTGGTGCTCTGGTGCGGTCAGAACAACCTTGAGCTGAACACCCTCAAGACGGTGGAGATGATAGTGGACTTTAGGAGACATCCCCCTGCTCTGCCCCCCCTCACAGTACTCAACAGCCCCGTCTCCATTGTGGAGAGCTTCAGATTCTTGGGCACGACCATCTCACAGGATCTGAAGTGGGAGCAGAACACCAGCTCCATCCTCAAGAAGGCCCAGCAGAGGATGTACTTCCTGCGGCTCTTGAGGAAATACGGACTCCCCCAAGAGCTGCTGCAGCAGTTCTACACTGCAGTCATTGAGTCCGTCCTGTGCACCTCCATCACTGTGTGGTTCGGAGCTGCCACTAAGCAGGACAAGACCAGACTGCAGCGCACTGTGAGGACTGCGGAGCGTATCATTGGTGTCCCCCTGCCCTCTATCCAGGACTTGTACTCCTCCAGGACGCGAAAGAGGGCAGGGAACATCATGATGGACTCCTTTCACCCCGCACACAGACTGTTTGAACTGCTCCCATCAGGGAGACGCCTCAGAGCCCTCCAGACCAAAACAAGCAGGCACCGGAACAGCTTCTTTCCCACAGCAGTCACTCTACTGAACAGTACAGCTAACAGATAACTCACTATTGCATACTTCATTTCATTTTTTTTTTGTATTCTTATATTTATTCTATTTTATTTATCTTCCAACACCTTCAATCCACTCACTACTGGACTGGTACGCATTTCATTTCATGTACATTACATATTTGTATATTTGTATATTTGAAAATATTTTTATATTTTATATACTAGAGAGACAACAACTGCCGGCAAAAAATTCCTTGTATGTGTTTGCGTACTTGGCGATTAAACCTGATTCTGATTCTGATGTGTTGAGTAAACTTAGCATGGTATAATATTTCTGTAATAGCAAAAAAGTACTAAACATTGTGGTTGTTTTTACAGAGAGAACTGTGAAAGATGAGCATAGAGCATAAAGTGGGTGTGTGCAAAAAAACTGTTAGTGCCTTCTTGGGTTCCTAAAACAGGAAGAGGAACCTGGCCACTGCTGTGTCTGAGCTGGGCCCGCCAACACAAAAGCTCAGAAGAGATACCAACTAGGTGAAATCGTGACAAAAGATGATCCAAAAGCTTACTGAGCAGGAGAGCACCATAAGCCAGATGTTGAAAGCTGACAAGAAAATAAGGCAACAAGGACATGGATGTGCTGGAGGCAGAAAAACAAGGCCCACTTCAGGAGTTCACAGGCCCCTTGTTTGGTGAACACTATGTTAGCGTCTCATACCTAAAGCCAGTACTCTATCTCTTTAATGAAACCATTCTTGCTGAGGGAAACAATGACACCTTACTGACACAGCCATTCTAACCTACTTGAATGAAAAGTACTCAGGTCCTGGTACAGATGGCCTGCTAGATACAGCATCTGTTCTTGATTCCTGTTTCAAAACTACCAAGACTACCAAGATTGAAATGGTGAAAAACATCGAATCTAGAGGCTTTACAACGGTAACTGAAGCACTCAGTTAACTGAAGAGGTCTTTCACATGAATCAAGAACCTCCCACCAAGTCCAGCTATGTTTGTATAGCGTAAACCCATTGGCAAGATAAGCTGGACATTTCTATTAATCTAACATTTCTGTGTTTTATCATACCTACATAACTACTAGATTTAAGGTGGTGCACATGCAGCACAGCATGTGAAAGCTGAGAGTCTTATCTTTTCAGTGATATAAACATTTACAAGAGAAGATACAACAACAACAACTGTAGGTACAACTAAACCATCTTCTAAAAAACATCAAAGTTATAATGTTTCTTCTTTTCCTCTATGCACCCACAACAACAAAAATGGTCTTGTTTTGTCCGGAAATGTCCAAAGAATCTCGTCCAGTGGAAAAATACGGTCAAAAACATATGTTTCTAGGTTCATAAATGATCAAAAGTTGCAATCGGATCGTTCCAGTTCAAAAATGTATCCCACTATTTCTCTTTCGTTTCTTCGTTTCGTCACCTTTGTTTTGTGTTGAAAGTTGACAGGCGTTTTTGGCAAATTTGGCAGGAATGTTACGGGGTTAAGAAATACCCTGACCTGGATGTCTGAGACAGCAAAGCTAGCCAGGAAGTATCTTACCAATGCTCCACACACAACATTCCCAAAGGCTACTGTAATATTGTTTTGGGTGATGTAGCGATAGCTCATAATGTTAGCAGACTCACACAGTTTTAGTGTGTCACCATGTTAGTCAATTTAAAATACTGCTTGCACACTTACAAGATGGAGGTGTGTGGGTGTGGTATCAAGAATTGTGGTCTTGCAACAGTACTAGTACCGACCAAATGTCTGGAACTGTGACATCCATATTCCACTTTAATGACCAATCTGAGCACAGACAGGACAGAAACTGAAAGTCCTCTCATAGCTGATTCCAGTCACAGTTTATGGGACTGTCGTGACTTACGGCTCATATAGCCAGCTATTATCTATGTTACCTTTTAACAAAAATAACATTTTTATGGACTTTGTAATAGGATGAACGATATGCAAAAATGATTAGAATAATTTGACATGATTCTAGTGGGAAGAGACATTTTCATATTCACTGAAAAAAAATTATATATATATGATGATGATGATGATGATGATTTTTGCTAGGGTCTATAACAAATAAGCATGTTCCCTTACGTCTGGGGAATGTGATTTGTGGGCCAGGACATCTCTGTAGCATTGCAATGTTTCATTTATAATTGTTATGATGTGACACATTTAATATTTTGATTAGTTGTTCATGCTGACTCAGTAGACGTTTTACACATTAAGCCACCCTAACTGAACTACTTATAAACAAATAACCATTTCATAGACAAAACATTTAATGTGTTTATTGAAAAAAGGTGAAAATGCAAAGATCAATCTTGGGATTTGATATTGGATCACTCATATAAACATTTTGATTAATGAGAAAAACTTTTTTTTTTTTTTTAATCCAGCTCCACAATTTTTAAGACAGGCTTTAAAAAAGTGACTATTGAAAACAGCCCTCAACAACTGTACCGTTTCTTTCTATTTCACTAACATTTACTAAAATGTAAAATGGCCAGCTGTTTTAGGAAATTACTGGATTTTCGTTTTATTTATTTATTTATTTATTTTATTTTAACATGAAACCTTCTATATATTTGTGAGTCGTTCTTAAAGATTTACATTTACACCAAACCTACAGCACTGATGACCCTTTGGCAGTCATTCCAGTGAAAATGCAGATAAGGAATGTGCACTGCCAGCTGCCAGAAGGCATTTAATGTTAATACTTAGAGAAGTATTAAATTCAGGCTACAGCATGCTGCAGCAGCAGGGAGGGAGAAAAGAAGAACCACGCAACCACATACAAACATATCATCAGCTAATTTCGCTTCAGCTTATCTATCCACTGACTTCAGTCAACATGCAGCATCCCTTCCTGCGTTGACTGTTACGCAACATGCAACACAGAAGACTATACTGAGATCTGATCCATGACCACACGCAGAGCTGTTTGTCTGAGAGATTGAGAGAACACAGCCATCATTGTTGTAATGCTGCTAGCAAATAATGACATTAAGCAACAATATTGCCCCTGGTTCAAATACCATATAATTATAGTAACGCGCATTGATTAATGCCAGATGAGAAGTGATGCTGAGTCAGTGCGAACCATTTGGAAATACACTGTACTCTCAGCGATGTATTACGAAGGCCCCGATATTGTTGACATCTGTGCTGTAAAGCATTTTACCATGAACAACGAGATTTTTACAGGAACCCGAGTCCTCTGCAAACGAAGTCCTTCTACTGTGTGTGTGTGTGTGTGTGTGTGTGTGTGTGTTTGAGAGACACACGGGGACAAAGTGAACGTGTGCAAGAGGACACCAACACACAGCAACCACATGAGTATCGTCACCGAGCAGCGTCATACATCGATTTCCCCGAACTGTGTTCTCCAGATATACAATTATCCCGCTGTGTTCAGACACCCAGCTCAGAAAAACACTTCACTATGTTGCACAATGAAATTAATTCTTTTTGACATTTTAATGTTTCTTTGTCGGAACGCACATATACCTGTGTTTAAACGTTTACTTGCTATTCCTTAAAGCTTGTGGGCAGCATAGAGAGCAGTGTCAACCAGGTTACAATACAAATTCACTAAAACTAATCATTCTTCAGCAATTATATTTATGCCGAAAAAACACACTACTTCTGTCGATTCAAAATTGATATCCCACAATATTTTAGCTGCCAGGAAATTTTGCTGATAAGCAAGGAAACCTAAAATTGCCAGTATTCGAAAGGCAGTCTGGTGTGACTCTCTACATGTTGGAAAACCGAACGTACAGCATGCTGACAGTCTGACCTTGCACTGGTTGTGGGAAGCCGGAGAAATGGCTAGTAACCATGACTACCGTTGATCTAGCAAAGATTAAAGCATCGCATCAGTCACGCACGAGATAAATTGTATTCATTACTGCACGAGCTACATGGGTTTGCAGCTCTTGCGACGTACTGAATGGATGCAAATACAGACTGCTGAGATTCATTTGGCTTTGATTTAATCGCGCAATCACAGTGCCATTTTCTATCTGCTATCAAGCGCTTTATCGAGTAACACTTGACTGCCAATACAGGTTCGGCACTAGTGTGTCTGTCATACCTAACTGTTATCCCTGCGAAGAAAACGCAAACCGACGACAAACTGACTTGTTTCTTCCTTACCTCGCTTTGTTTGGCCAATAACGACAAACTCGGGTTTGTGGGAGAATTAAACTGTTTTCTGAAGAAAAGGTGTCCGGCCGGCTGTCAAAGACGAAATGTCGGTAATGCCTCCTCCCAGCAGCGGCGTATTTACTCGACATTCACTCAGCCGGGCTGTAAGGCAGTGACGATAGGGGGAGACTGCTGCTAATAAGTACTGCTTGTAAACATAGTAGAGAGAGTTCCTCTCGCGAGAACACCCATGTTTGATTCTCCTGCCAAGCAGAGAGGAAAAGCTTATCTTGCCAAATTTCACCAGTGCTCTTCCTGTAATTCACTGACTGAGAAATAAAGACAAGAAAGAAAAAGAAAGCTTTGCGCTGTACTACGAGTTTAGCTGTCATAAATGAATGTTATGGCTTTAATTAAAAATACTGACGGGCTGCAAACAGTTGTGAAAGGTATTGTACAGCTCTAAGGCTTACAGTCAAGAAAACAGAGTGGAGGGAATATAGTCATCTATTGAATTACTAAAACAACACAAGATAGAGAAGACAGAGCAACAAAACAGTTTTAAAGGTCAATCAAGCTTCTAAAGAAAGCTGTCAACTTAAAAAAGAAATATGGAAAAAGGACAACTTGCCAATATGCAAAATGTCACACGAAACAGCTTGTTATTAATTCTTTCCCAAGAATGACACTGTTATTATGTATAAGCACATTACCACATAAATGGATAACCACACAACTCAGTTATTTTATTATGAGAAGCATTTATGCCTTGTGGTTTTATTTTGTGTTGCTTTACTTCTCGAGTATTGTTACATTGCCCAGATCACTATAAATTCTGATAATCTTTCCTTTTTCAGTTGTTATTTGTTTTATCATCATCCTCAGGGTTACTTTCTCACAGTGTGAGAACAAAGCACACACATTTGCACAAATTTGACCACAGGATCACTTGTGCTTATTTGCCCTAAACAACCAATGTACCAACTGGATAGACATTAATTGGAAGTTAGATGGCAACGGCAACTAATCATGTCTGTAGTGGGAGTGTTTAGCTCAACCTGTGACTTATGTCTAGTTCTTTTGTTTTTTTCTTTCCATGCACTCTTTGTTTTTCTCTTGTCTCTCTATGTTTATGTAGTAAAATCATAAAGTCTGAGAATAAGGGTAAGTTTTTAGCTCAAGCTGAAAAAAAACTTTCACCTTTCCATCAATTAAAGCAAGCCCAACCAAATTCAAATCTAATTTGCATCTTCACATTGGTTTTATGTGTAATCACAGTCTCTAAAATTTGCTTTTTCATTCTGAACACATGATCAGACTTTGCACAATTCTCTACAAGCCAGAGAAGATTGAATAGTACAGTACCATGATCAGTCATTGCTTTCATGTATAAAAGGCAGACCCATTATGGATGATATCACTTAACCTAACTGGTTGTATTAACTGTGTTGTTTTATGAAAAAAAATGTCAAAATGTCTGACCTCACACAACCATATCCAAAGGGTTCCGTTCTATAGCCCACTTGCTTGACCAGGGACGGCATACCCTAACTCCAACCATAGCCCACACTAACAAAAAGCATTGCATTGGTATTGCTTTCTGGATGTCCTGGTAGTGTGCACTGTGTGTTAGTTAACCTACAAAAAAATTCTTTACCAGTGAAGGTTAAATGAAACAACGCACAGGAAAAGACTATCAGAGGGAGACAAGTTATAAATGTTGGGTTGTTCACAACACCCACCCAACCACCCACCACACACACACACACACACACACACACACACACACACACACACACACACACACACACACACACACACACACACACACACACACAACAAGCCTGCACCAAGCTGTAAAGGGATAACTGCTGGGTTTTACTGGCACTGGAGACAACAACTGTTCTAATCCTGTGTGTGTGTGCGTGTGTGTGTGTGTCTTTGTACATCTATCTTTGTGACCAAAAAAAGCATAGACCTTATGGAGTGAGTGACATTTTGGTCAGTCCTCACAAATTTAAAGGGCTGTTTGAAGGTTAAGACTTGGTTTTAGGGCTCAGGATAGAACTGGATTTAGGTTAGGGTTAGATTTAGGTATTCAACTCATTTGGTTAAGGTTAGGGTAAAGGGCTGGGAAATGCATTATGTCAGTGACTGTTGTCAAAGAGATGTAAGTACAAAAAACCTGATGAAAATCCAGCTGAGCTGGAAACAGTTTATTTATTTGTGGGACAGATTCAGTGAGTCAGTTCAAATGTAACTTTTTTCAGAGCGTTTCAATGCGTGTACATGAATAAATGATTTTGTTTTAGGTAAATACGTTTAGATATGTTTTCAATCACTGTGATGGTCTTGTTCACTTGTTCTCACTGTCATAGTTTTGTAATGCTGCAGAAGCAATCTTGGATCTTATGGTCATCCATCATTTTGCCCATTATTCCTGTTGGTAATAATAACATTAATGTGACCTAGTCAATTGTTAAGATCTGAGATCAAACCCTGAGGTTAATCAAACTTATTTGGCAGAAAAAAAACAAAGCTAAATGGTAAACTTATTCATCAAATTGTTTGTGATAAACATCCATCTCATTTTACAGACCCATTTTCTGCTTCAAATTTGATCTGTTGTTTATAGTACAGATTTTTATGTATAATGATCAGTGAGCCATTTTGAACAAATAACTAGTAAAGCTACAGGCTAGTCTTAATTGTAGATAGTAGGTACTTAAGGTACACCAACAACAGTATTTATACTGAAACATTGTCCATTGCCAACCCTGTTTGTATTATGCTGCATGTCCTTCTTCTCCTCTCCTCCATTCCTAGCTGTCCTATCTTCCTCCTTTCACCCAGCCCGGCCATCGGCAGGAGGGTCCCCCATATGAGAAAGGTTCTGCTCAAGGTTTCTTCCTGTTAAAAGGGAGTTTTTCCTTGCCACTGTTGCCTTAAGTGCTTGCTCTGGGGTCAGGCTCTGGGTCTCTGTAAAGCGCTTTGAGACAATTTTGATTGTGGAAGGCGTTATATAAATAAAATTGAATTGAATTGAATTGAATTGAACTGAATTGAATTGAATTGAATTGAAAGTAGCAACCTAGCCTAACAATCCAATTCTGTAGACCCTGAGCCTTTTGTAGGAGACTTGGAGAAATGCCATGGCTTCTTACTGCAATGTTCCATGGTCTTAAATCAGTGACCATTTATCAGTCTGAAGTATTCTATGTTTTGGGTGTGCTGAGAGGAAGGGCATTGGCTTAGGCGGAAGTTGTGAGAGCTGCTTAGAGAGAGCTGCTTACTCTTACTCACCATTCAAGTTCCCGCAATATTAAACAAAACACTTGTTTCCAACAACAAACACTTCAAGAAGCACCCTCCAGACCAGATACCATCTTCCCATCAGCCCATTAGAGACAACCAGACCCAGTTATTGGCCCTGTCTTTTTTCCCTCATTCTGTCCGTTCCCAGGTGCTGCAGTGGGCTTACATCTCCCATTTTGCCTGCCATCCTGGAATTCACTCTAGGCCTTCTCAAAAGACACCTTTGGTGGTCCACAATGGATACTGAGACTTGAGACTATGGAATAGGAATAGGATTCTCTGCGCCTGTTCTACCTGCATCTAGGAAAAGACTGGCCTAATGTGTCAGCTTCCAGTTGCCAGTTGTCCCTGATCACACATACCTGTGGACTTTGTGACTGGTTTGCCCCCTTCACAAGGGAACAGTAATTTTCATTGCTGTTGACTGTTTTTCGATAGCAGCGCACTTTATGGCTCTTCCCAAGCTTCCTTCAAGCAATGACATGGCTGATCTATTCAACCACGTTTTGTTTCTCTGGTTGACATCATTTCAGAGCCACAAATCATCTCTCAGGTTTGGAAAAAATTTTGTCAAGCTTTGGGAACAACAGTCAATCTGTCTTCTGGTTTTCACCCACAGACTAACCAAGAAACGCATCATAAATCGCCATAGGTTTCCACCTTCGGCACACTCATTTACTAGGCAGCCCCCTGCCCCAGCGTCTCTAGTGCATGTTGCTCATGTGCATAATGCTTGTGTGTGTGTTTCGTTCACTTGGTGTGGGTAAAATGCAGAGAATAATTTCCCCAGGAGGGATCAATAAAGTAATTTTTTAAAAAAAGAATAAAAAATGGCCCCGACACTGAGACAACCCATTGCGTGAGTACTTTTACTTTAAAAAATATTTTTAAGTAAATTTAAAAGTAAGTACTTACTACTTTTACTTAAGTTCAGTTTGTGTTGAGGTTGTTTAAGAGAGGCGTTGATTCAAATTCATGGTCATTTTTGGTAGCTGCTGTGTGTCGTGCTGTTGAATTGGATTGCATTATATGGACAAGTGTCTAATATTTTACCCATGCCATTTATCTAAATGTTGACAGGCAGCTAGTAATAGTAATAGTAATAGAAATTGTAATTTAAATTACTTGAATTATTTGAATTACAGTTAAGCTTTATGTGTTTTGCCTGTGAGCATGAAAAGCTATTCTCCTCCTGCCATTGGTTAAAATAAAGTGGTGTACTGCAGTATTCTCTGAAAAGGAGAGGGGGGAAGGAAAGGAGAGCAGAGCAGAGGGAAGGCAAAGAGGAAAGGAAGGGGGGGGGGTGAGAGGACAAGAGTGAAGGCATGGTGGAGAGGAAGTACTGCAGTACAGAGATTTTAATCAACTTAAGTGCTTTGAATCTGACCTGTCCCACCTCTCTTCTCTCCTCAGGGTACATTAAAACAGTGCCAATAATGTCTCTTCCAAACAGAGTAAATACTCTAGACACAACACAGCTCACAGTATTTAAATGTGCATAATAATTACCTGTAACTCCATCATAAACAATCCTGCCTTTGAGCTGTACCCTTCACTGTCACATATATAATCAGTTGAGAAGATAGTCCCACATCATCACCTACTTCACTCTTTCTCCTTTTGTCTATAGCTGACTGAAAACCGAATGCCACCCTAGCAGCCCCTGGAGGCTGCAATGATCAACTCCCCCATATGAAAGTGTTTGACAGAACAAACATTCTGTCAATTCTGCTATTAAGAGGGCCACAAGGTCATTCAAAGCAAATAGGTGGGAGCATGGCAGCCTAGCCTGTTAGGTTAGTGTTGCTCTTTGTAACTTTTTATTACGTGTTTTCATAAAGGTTTTATAACACTAAACATTATGAAAACTAAAATCTATATGATTTACATTAATGTACATTTTCATGATTATCAAAATAAGAAAGTGGGCAATGAAATTGATAACATGTTCAAAAACACCTTGTAAAACATGCAATTATGTGAGCTTCACATAACTGCATATTCCCTAACTACATTCCCCACCTCTTTGCCCTTACTTTAACCATCACAACTAAATGCCTAACTCTAACCCTAACCTAAACCCAATTTTAACCTGAACCCTAAAACCAATTCTGAACCCTAAAACAACCATAAGTTAACCAAAGTTATGAGAACTGACCAAAATGTCCTCACAAAAAATGATTTCAAAACTTGCCCACACATACATTCATATAAATTTGTACTCACTTACTCCTCCCCTGTTGAATTAATAGCATTCTATCCATCTCTCCCTCTACACCCCCTCCCTCCACCACCCCCATCTTCTCCATTAGAGTGTCTGTCTCAGCATAATGGCAAACAGCTCTAAGAGAATTAAGGAGTCACTGCAGTACCACTGGTTGTATATTACATAATCAATATGGTCTGCCCTAAAAATGCAGACACAGTTCACTGCCATCCAAACTGCTGCATGCAACAACTCATCCATCTGCTAAATGGTCTAACCATACATTTATCCCTCTGTTGATTGTGGAGGAGAAACTGGATCTATCTTATTCCTTTGCCACCGAATAAAAAAAAAAAAATACTGTATACTCTTAACCTCAGACTGAAGTATGAAACACATATTATTACATTATTAGGTTTTATTTTGAGCACTATGTAAAATTATACCATTTGCAAGTAAGCAAATGTAAGCAGTATTTGCAACTTACTTTTTGAAAAGAGCTCCTGGTTAGGCTTATCTCATGTTGAACTACTTGAAACAATCAATGACCCAATGTTACATCACTGATGGTTCATAGAAACATGCACCATAGGAGGAGGCCCATGATAGAAAAGAGGGGCCAATATAAGAAGCCTGGTAGAGCTGTGTCAGAGGCAGGAGTGGAGAGGAGGAATGTTGGCTACTTGCTGTGCAGAGTATTCACACAGCTGCACACTGAGGCCCGCAAAGAGAAAAACGAAAGTTCACATGGGAGGCTGCTGAAAGAAATGACTCAAAATTGGTATGCGTGATATGTGGGATAATGTTGCTGGGGACATAAATCCAGGTGTGATGCCTGCTTGAGGGTGTTGAAAGACCTGAAACACCTAATGAAGCCACCCAATGAACCCCTTTTAATTCCATTTTTGATATAAATAAGCTAGTCAGCTGGATGAGAGTGCATAGAGGAGATGTAAAGAAGTAAACAGGTCTATAGGGAGGTTTTTATCCAGTATTCCAGCATGCCCCTGTCTAATCTCAGGGGTATTTCTTTTAAGATCTACAGGCTTAGGCTTGTATACAGATGAGATCCACAAAGACAGAGTGGTCACAAACAGGTCTACATCCAGCAGGCAGTGAAACAGCTTTCTCAGGCTAATCTCTAATGGTGTGGAGCAGGCTGTGTGCTGCTGATCCAGACCTATTATCTAATTGCTACTGCAGCAACAGACTGGGCATAACACATCAACCCCCCCCCCCCCCCCCCCTGCTCTCTCCTATATCTGTTGTGTAATGTGTTTTTTCTTTGTCCATCACCCGCTGCTTACCAAGATTCTCGCTCTCTATTCACACAACACGGGCTTTCTACTCGTTACAAAGGTCTGCCATACCTTCTCTTTTCTTCTTAACATCATTTCACTTAGTTTATATGATACATGTTAAGATTTTCATAATGATTCCACAATTTTGAATCAGCTGGTGTGGATCTGCTCACTCTTCAGGCCTTGTACACCTCACAAAAAAGGAAACAGACTGGAAAACTATACAAACCATATTACCTGTTTATCCTCCTCTCCTCTGGTAGGCACTACAGAACTATTTTCCAGCCTCCTTAGCACTCACTTTGGTACTATACTGGTATGGGACCTTACCAACCAGAGTACAACCCTAGACAGTATACACTAACAATCTGCCCTGTGTGTTTATTGTCCATCCCTTTGATTCCTTTAACACTGGAAAACAAAAAGAGAACACAGGTCATTGTTCTATATATACAGATTCTGTTCAGACTAGACTAGAAAGCTTGATTATTATTATTTTCATGCATACTTGCCTACACAATAATGTTGCAATAATATAAGCTGACATGCTGTCAATTAATTCAAGTATTTAGGAGTTCATATTGTTTGAAACTCAGCCATTGACTAGACAAGCACAAAAAAACAGTATCCGACCTCACCTGCACCTTACAGCTTTCAGCTTCTATTCTCTGGCAGAAGGTACAGAACCCCAGATGAACTGCTACCAATGCTCATTAATTCCCATCTGAATCAGGACTTCAAAATCCCAGCCAGTTAAACACATGAATAATAACAACTAAAAATCAACATAAAATAGCAAGAAACACAGTCGCATTAAAATAAACAAATGCTCTAAATATATCTGCTTCACATTTCTCTGCCTTTCAGTCACACAGACATTTTTAGCATCCATTCAAGTCAGAGAGAAATGTACTCTGTACGCCCCCCCCATTCAAAGTGTTTTAAAACCTTTTGATTGTAGTTCTTCAGCCATGTGGACAGGCAACATCTGCAGCATGGCTGCAAGGCCCACTGAGTGCATCTTCACAACATCCGGGTCATGGCATTTCCAAAAGCTATTGAAAGGCAACCTTATTGTGGGGTCGTTCGCACCTTGAGGGTCGTTGAGATCACAAATGAGTCATTGCCTCACCCTGCCATCATCTGTCACACATTTGAAGGTTTGCATTTTGGCCAGAGAAGACCAATGGTTTGAGAGGAGGGAGGGGTGAAAGAAGCCATATACATCAAAACCGCAATGACCATCACTCAACAGCGGTGGCCTATGACACTACTTATAAGCTACTTAAAATGCAGTTTTGGGATCCCTCCTCAGACAGATCAATAACCATTCACAGCCTGACTCATGTAACACTAATGACTCACATTATGGCGGGGTGGGGCAATTTCTTTATGATCTCTGGAGATTTCAACCATGCCTCCCTGTCCACTCTCCCAAACTTCACTCAGTATGTTACACGCCACACCAGAAATAACAAGACTTTAGACCTACTGTATGCAAATGTGAAGGATGAATACAACTACTCTCGGCTACTCAGATCACAACCTGGTTCACCTTAGCCTGTCTACAAACCTGTGGTTAAACAACAACCTCCAACTACAAGGTCAGTGAGGCGATGGACAGAGGAGGCCAGTGAGGAACTGAGGAACTGCTTTGAGATCCACCGACTGGGAGATGCTGTGTGGATCACATGAGGACATTGATAGTCTGACACACTGCATTACGGACTATATAAACTTTTGTGTAGAGAACACTATGCCCACCAGGGACAGTGCTGTATTTCTCTAACAATAAACCATGGGTGAATCCTAAGCTGAAAGCCCTGCTGAACCAGAAGAAGAGGGTTGTTAGGTCAGGAGACAAAGAGGAGCTGAGGAAGGTGCAGAGAGAACTCAAGAGGAAAATCAAAGAAGGCAAGGACAGCTACAGGAGGAAGGTGGAAGGGCAACTACACCAGAGGAATGTAAGGGATGTCTGGAGAGGCCTGAAAACCATCTCTGGACACAACACAGACAATGAGAGGGGCCCTGAACGAGGAGGCCAAGAGTGGGCAAACGAACTGAATCTGTTTTTCAACAGATTTGATTCAGGATCCATTCCCCCCACTACCACCCAGGCCCCAGTCAGGTCTGCATCCCCAACATGTTTTCCTCAGTGGCCACTCCCCATCTCCCAGTCAACGTCCATGCCATCCTCTGAACTGTTACCACTCCCTCCCCTATGACGTTCACACTCCCCCCCACACCACCCCACTTCCCATTGTTCACCCAGCACTCAAACCCCCCACCCCCACCCAGTCTCAACATAACAGTGGATCAGGTGAGAAGAGAGCTATGGAAGATCAAGATCAGGAAAGCTACAGGTCCAGACCACATCTGCTCCAGACTGCTCAGGGACTGTGTAGACCAGCTCTGTCAGGTCAGACTGTACATTTTTAACCTGAGCCTCAGCCTATTGACTATCTGACCAACAGGCCACAGTATGTGAGGCTCCAATACTGTGTGTCTGATCAGGTGGCCTGCAGCACAGGGGTTCCACAGGGGACGGTACTCTCTCCTTTTCTGCTCACTCTCTACACATCAGACTTCCACCATGACTCAAACAGCTGCCACATCCAAAAGTTCTCTGATGATACAGCCATTGTAGGGTGTGTATCTGAAGGGAATGATCTGGAATACAGGAAGGTGGTTGAGGACTTCACTGACTGATGTAAACTCAATCACCTTCACATAAATGCCAACAAGACGAAGGAGATGGTGATTGACTTCCGGAAAAAGGCTTCTCAGACTCCACCAGTGAACATCCAGGGGCTTGACATAGAGAGGGTGAATGTGTACAGGTACTTGGGTGTTCACGTCAACAATAAACTGGACTGGTCAGACAACACAGGTGTCCTATACAAGAAGGACCAGCGGCACCTCCACCTCCTGAGGAGACTGAGGTCCTTTGGAGTGTGTAGGACACTACAAAGGACTGTTTATGACACTGTAGTTGCATCAGCAATTTTCTATGCAGTGGTCTGCTGGAGTGGAACAGTTTATAAGTTTTCTCGTATTCAACAGTATTCTTAACAGAACAGTTTTTCTCTTGTGCAATAGTAATAGCAACTGTGTAATACTCCTATTGGAGTTGTATTTCTTTTTCATGATATTCATGATGTAGGACATAATTACACTGCATTTTTTTCTTTCTATGGTTATTCTGTATATTATATATTTAATTTTTAGCTTATTTGTTACTCTATATTTTTCTAGTTTATTATGCTACTATAGTAGTACTTTGTGCAATGTTGTGTTATTTTTGTTATGCTGCTGTAACAACTTAACTTCCCTCCAGGGATCAATAAAGTCGTAATAATAGTCAAAGTGGTAACACTTTAGAATAACGATCCCTTATAAGACATTTATAAGCTATTAGTAGATATTAGCAGATAGTTAACTAGTCATGAACAAAAACACTTATATACATTTGTAAATGATTATAAAACCATTTATAACTAAAGTTGTACAACATTTATATATGATTTAGACATAATTAAAAATGCTTTGTCAACATTGTTCATGTATGATTTATCCATCATCAACTAATTTTCAATATGATCAATCTTATTAGTAAATTATTGGTGAAATAGTGTAATGTGTTAAAAAAAATCACTGTACCACCATTTGTTTATTCAGGTTTAACAGATGATTTGTTAGGCATTCATAAAAAAAATCTATAAATCATTTGCAAATGTTATGTCCCTTAATCTAAAGAGAAGACTTCATTATTTACACGTCTGTTAATGTGCCACCATTTGTTTATTCATGTTTAACAGATGATTTGTTAGGTATTCATTAAAAAAAAATCTTAATAAAGTTGGTCCACACAATCATTGGACCATTTAATCGGTTTGTGATGTTTTTGGTAGTTTTTTCCCTTCTGTCAGCTCTCTCAATATACTGGCCAAACCAGGCATTTTAACAGCTCACAAAAATTAAACCTCCAAGCTCACCACCTACATTTGAATGAATGAATGGATGGGCCCGCCAGAAAACTTCAATCTCCCACGAGGCAGTTCAACATGTTTATATGTCTGTGTGTGTTTAGAGAGCTGTTAGCAGCGTTGCCAGGTGTATGACAATTACCATATTTTGTACAATAATTGTGCCCTTTGTACTTTATACGATCAGTGATGTCAAAAGTCCCATAATGTATGTTAATTTGATCATTGTGTGACACTTCGTATTAGAGAATCTCAGCTGGGCCAAAAACACCACATTGGTAGTGAGAAAAGCCCAGCAGAGACTGCACTTCATCAGAGTGCTGAGGAAGGCGGGACTTGGACACCAGCCGCTCATCCAAGCCTACAGAGGACTCGTTGAAAGCATCCTCACCAGTGCCATCACAGTATGGTACGGCAACACCACGCTGGCTGAGAGGAAGTCGCTTCAACGAGTCATAAAAGCTGCAGAGAGGGTCACTGGATGCAGCCTTCCAACCATGGACTCAATCTACACCGAGCGCTGCAGACGCAAAGCACAGAGCATCCTGAAAGACAAACACCACCCAGCTTCCAGTATTCTAAGTGCACTATCTTGCTCTTCTTTTGTATTATTCATTTCTTGGTTATTTTATTTTATTTCTTATTTTATTGCATTATTTTAACCTTAAGCTTGACTCTGGGGAGGGATGCACAAGAATTCCAATGCACATGTACTGCAGTGTATCTGTGCAAATGGCAAATAAAACTCTATTCTATTCTAGTTTATTACAGCTTGTATGTGCGTCAATTGATGCCTTCCCGTGGTGTGGGAAATTTAGAAAGTCTACAGCACAGTGGAAAGATGCAACAAATCTACAACATCTAAACTTCACACTGTCACAAAATAGTTTCTAACATGCATATTTTGTTTCTTTGATTGTATATTTTACATTAGCGCTTTAGAAATGTTCATTGTGTCCCTGAACACAACCCCTTTCAGCCAGCACAGGCAGCGACAGCAGAGACTACTCATTTCTGCTGTTGGTTATGACTCATGTACACTTTCCGTCAATATTTTAACATTTCCCATCTGGCAACGCTGTCCGTTAGACATTCTGAGGCTGGAACATGTACATCCAAGCGACCTTCGACTATTGAAGACGGGGAAGGAGCTGGCAGCAGCAGCGCAGGTAACGTTAAGCTAACTGATACAGTAACATTACAAGTCCACAGTTCTAAATTCACGTTTGCTGGTTAACGTATTTGTTGACTTATTTTACCTGGCTGAATCTGCAAAACCAAGCAAGCACAAACACTAATCGGTTTTTAGCTAGTTAGGTCTGTTAGCTATATCGGCTAATCTAGTCAACTTTATCAACAGGACATGCCAATGTGGTTTGGATAGTTTTGCTAATCAAATCAAATCAAATCAAATCAGGCTTTATTGTCACTTTGCCGTACATACAACTGCAGTGCAGACAAAATGAGACAGCGTTTCCTGGGGTCAGGAGAGTGAAGGTCAACATTGAGAAATAAGTGCTAAGAGAAGTAAAGAAATGAACACACTCACCCCCCCCCCCCCCCCCCCCGAACATATTGCAAGACGCCCATTGTGCAAAAATTGTGATGTCCATAGCAGCAACTGTCAATAAAGTGCCAGTGCTGTGCATAAGAGTGACCAGTGATGAGTCTGGAGGTTCTGCCTTTTATGCTCCGGTATCTTTAGCCCGAAGGTAGCAGTTCAACAAATCTGTGGAGAGGGTGTGAGGAGTCCTTAACTATGCACAGAGCTCTGCTCCTGCAGCGGCTCTGGAAGAGATCTTGGACAGAGGGAAGAGAAACTCCAATAATCTTCTCTGCCCCCCTGACTATTCTCTGTAAGGCTTTCCTGTCTGCCATACTGCAGCTGGAGTACCAAGTGGACATGCAGTATGTCAGGACGTTCTCCACCATGCCTCTGTAAAAGGTCCTGAGGATGCAGGTGGGGAGAGAGGCTTTTTTCAGCCTCCTCAGGAAGTGCAGTCTCTGCTGGGCCCGCTTTGTTATCGCTGAGGTGTTCTTCTTCCAGCACAGGTCCTGTGAGATCTGCACTCCTAGGAATCTGATGTTCTCTACTCTCTCCACGGGGTGGCCCCTGATGCTGAGGGGAGCGTGCTCAGGCTGAGTCCGCCGGAAGTCGATGATCATTTCCTTGGTCTTATCCACGCTCAGTACCAGGTTATTCAGTCTACACCAGTCCACCAGGTGATCTACTTCCTCCCTGTACATTGATTCGTCGTTTGCCCTGATGAGTCCCACCACTGTGGTGTCATCTGCAAACTTTGAGATCAGGTTCCCCTCATTTCGAGCTGCACAGTCGTGTGTCAGCAGTGTAAACAGTAGTGGACTGAGTACACACCCTTGGGGAGAACCAGTGCTCAGCGTTATGGATTTGGAGATGTTTTTCCCAACCCGAACAGACTGTGGTCTCTCGGTCAGGAAGTCCTGGATCCAGAGACGTGTGGTGGTGTTCAGGCCGAGTAGCAGGAGTTTCTCCACTAGTGTCTGTGGGATGATGGTGTTAAACGCTGAGCTGAAATCAATGTACAGGATTCTGGCGTAGGTGTTTTTGTGGTCCAAATGAGTGATGACTGAGTGCAGGGTGGTGGATATTGCATCCTCTGTGGAACGGTTGGGTCGGTATGCAAACCGGAGGGGGTCGAATGATGCAGGGAGGCTGGCTGTGATGTGTGGTTTGACGAGTCGTTTAAAGCACTTCATCACAATCGGTGTTAGTGAGACAGGGCGGTAGTCATTCAGGCAGGAGACGACTGGTTTCTTTGCCACCGGTACTATGGTGGATGTTTTAAAGCATGTAGGAATGGTGGCCTGACTGAGCGAGATGTTAAAGATGTCAGTCAGGACCTCAGCCAGCTCCCCAGCGCAGTCTCTCAGCACACGTCCCGGGATGTTGTCTGGGCCCGCTGCTTTCCGTGGGTTGACTCTCTTCAGGATCCTCCACGTGTCTGCTACGCTGATGGTGTGAGCTGGCCCAACAAATGGTAGAGGGTCGGCCCTCCTTCCGGTTGTCGGGTTTGGTTCCTCGAAGCGTGCAAAGAAGTTGTTGAGCCTGTCAGGAAGGGAGGCGTCCTCGACCCTCTGCCTGGGCTTGTAGTCCGTCAGCGCCTGGACTCCCTGCCACATTCGTCTGGTGTTGCCTGTGTCACAGAGGTGCTGATGGATTTTCTCTGCGTACTTGCGTTTCGCAGCCTTGATCCCCCTGGAGAGTGCAGTCCTGGCAGAGCGGAGTCCAGGCTTGTCCCCTGCCCTGAAGGCTTTGTCTCTGGCTGACAAAAGTGAGCGCACCTCAGTTGTCATCCACGGTTTCTGGTTGCCACGTGCCCTGAAGGTCTTGGCTACCGTGACATCCTCTATGCACTTTGCGATGTAGCAGGTTACCGCCTCTGCATATTCCCCCGATGTCTATGCAGTCTCCCTGGGAGGCTGCGATCTTGAAGACCTCCCAGTCCGTGTTCCTCAAGCAGTCCTGAAGTGCCGAGGCTGCACCCTCTGGCCAGATTCGCGTGTGAATGCAGATGGTGAATGCAGATTGATGCAAGGGGTTACGCTATCGTAACATGAAATATTGAAGAACTTGTGCTTGTGCTATTAAGCACAAGCATAGTAGTAGTTGTTTTAGCTGGCGAGATAACTAGAGATGGGAATCAGTTCAGGTTGAGCATCGGTAGTAAACCGCTCTGGCGAGCTAGCTGCTACATTTTCTATCAATAGCCCGGTTTTCATGGACAACTTTTTAAAATTAGAATGATTAAAATTGTATTGAAAAAAAGATGTCCATGTAAACACAATTAGGTATATGAATTGAGATATTGCAACCTGTTGATCTTCTATCAGGTCAGCAGGTGTCCTGTCTGATTCTAACTGGCTGATTTTTGGAGGTTTTTCTCACATAAATCAGGAGAAGGGAATCATTAAAGAATCAAATCAATAAGCAGAACTGATAATAGATTTGATATCCATAACATTTTACCAATTCCCATCCCAAGTTATAATACAGTATTACAGTAACTATCAGTTTTGGTTAACTAGCTGCCACTGGTCCTTTCTGTGTGGTTTCAGGTAACCTAATGCCACCGTCCCCCACAGCTGTGCTGTCGGCCAAGAAATTGCGCACACAGGCCAAGGATGATGAGGCACAATCCAAAAAGACAGAGGAGTTGACCAAAGCGATGGAGGCCCTGTTGGCAGAACTAACAAACAATTTTTAATCTGCATTAACAGTGTTTTGAATGTGAGGGCTGTTGAAAAGCACTTCATTGTTATTGCTGTATGTTGTTTCGTAGCACATTGGTTGCTGTGCTTGTTTTAATAAAATGTTTTATGCTCTTATACTCTGTACTCCTAATTTTGTCCGTTTGATGTCACAAGGAAGGATGGATCCCAAAGTTGTCTACAACATTTATTACATGTGATGAATAAGTCTACAGATCTTTAGCAAGCATTATTAGATATTTGTTAATGATGAATATGGTGGACAGAAGAACATCTTCAACTGATTTCTAGATGTTTTTTGAATGTCTAACAAATCATTTGTTTCAACATGAAAGGACAAGTTAGTAATTGCTTTGTATCTGTATTTATAAAAGCCAGATTTTTCATAAGAGGTGAGTAAAAGGTCCACAAATCATTTATAAAAATTAACAGACATTTATAAATAATGAATAGTCTTCACTTTAGATTAAGAGTTCATAATAACAAATGCAAATGATTTATAGATTTTTTTATGAATGCCTAACAAATCATCTGTTAAACACACCACACATCTACACTATTTCACCAATAATATACTAATAAGATTGATCATATTGAAAATTAGTTGATGATGAATAAATCATGTACAATGTTGACACACACACACAACTCACTTTTACACACAAAAAAATCTCTTTTTGACAACTGGAACTTTTATTTATATAAAGTGCATATTTATATAAAGGTCAAAACAGTTGTCAAATCAAGTCAATTCCTTCTGCAGGAGAGAGCAGGAGGAAAGAAGTGCAGGTTCCATATAAAACAAGACTACTAATAAGAATGATGAATAGTGAATACTATAATATGATTAGTAATAAAACTAATAATAAGGCTAACAATAATAATTGCAAAACTAATGATAACAAGACTGCTAATAGTACAACAAATAATAATTAATGAGACTAATCATGGAGGCAGTAGGTGGCCCACAGCAGCAGATCCAAACTCTACAGCTCTGGAGATACATCTGTCTTTTTGGTGTTCTACACATCCATCTTCAAACTCATTTTGATCTCAGCATGTAAACATGTAAAGGTTATTGAGTGTATTGTGCACACTTGTGACACTGTTGCAATGACATCTTTCTACAGACAGACATATAAACACACCTCAGTACTTGTTCCTTACTTGTACCCCTACGCAGCTCTGTCCATAGTTTAGTAGGTGGTGAACTGCTCATTTTAAATGTCATTTTACACTGATAATGTGTTTTTCATCTGACATCCTTGTCAGTTATAGGTCACTGACTTATTAGGTAGTGTCAGAATCATTCAACTCACTTTAATGACCATTAAGTACCTACTGAACTAAGGGGGCAATAGGAGAAACACCCAATCAAAGACCTGTGAACCTGATCTGTGAACAGCTGAGAAGGTACTTGCTTCTTGCTTGGTTAACAGTTTAGAGGTGTTTATTAGACTCTGTATCCATCATATATGTAAATGTAAGTAACATCTCTCTGTCCCTTTATAACAACACCTCTAACTAAAGCCTCATAAATAACCAGAGAGATGATACCTCTCTGACACTTTGCCAACAGAACTGAACATTAGAAGCTTTATAAACATACCATTTATGACAGGGCAGTTCAACACAATCATAAGTATTGAATATATACAGTACTAGAACTTTGGCTCACTGTTAGTTTAAGAAATCAATAAATAAATCAAGCAATAGTATAAACATCTAAAATACAGCTGGTATAAATGGCACCAAAAGAGACAATAACAGACATCAGTTTGAAAAAACACGTCATCTATCTGCCTTTCAGTGAACTTCTCATGCATCCCAGGATGTCCTGATCTGAGGCCTGCTGATCCTCATCTGTGGAACCAGAGAAACAAAGGAAGAATTACTGAAATGACAAAATTTGCAAAATGTGCTCAAACACAGCAAAACACAATCTTCTGTGTCAACATTGATATGCACTGACCGGCAGGTTGGGTGAGAAGTCTCTCTGAGTTAGGACCGGACTGCCATTAGAAAATTGAGTATTGTGTCCATGTATTGTTTGGGAAGAGGGGTACATGCTTGCTGATGGGCTTGACTGTCTGTTGTCAGAATGCAAAGATGGTGGAGTCAGCTGATAGACAGGTACAGGTTGCCTGTAATCATCTGGATCCTCCCTGTGCATGGCTGATTCATCATGTGTGAATGAAGGGTTTCCGTAATCTCCTAAAAACAATGTAACAGTGAGGAGTTATGAGAGACTCATACACATACCAGCATAATTTTCAGTGATGCCAGAATGCTCAGAACATTAACGAAGGAATCACATTAAATAAAAAGGAGTATAAAGTATATACAGAACTCATCATCATTGGACCCAAAGCTCTCCTTCCCTCTTCAAATCGCACATTAGTAACATCACCAGGACATCTTTCTTCCACCTACGCAACATCACCTGTCTTCGTTCCTCCCTCTCTCACTCCGCCGCAGAAATACTCATCCATGCTTTCATAACCTCCAGACTCGACTACTGCAATAGCATTCTTCACGGACTTCCCTCTACCAACCTTCATAAACTTCAATACATACAGAACTCAGCTGCCCTTTTGCTCACCCACATGCCCTCCAGAGACCACATCACCCCCGTTCTCAAACAGCTCCACTGGCTCCCTGTCCAATACCGTATCTAATATAAACTCCTCCTCATCACCTACAAAGCCCTAAATAACCTTGCCCCCCCCCCTCCCCCCCACCTTACTGATCTCCTCCATCGCCACTCCCCCACCCACCGTCTCCGTTCATCTGACTCCAACATCCTGACCCCAATCACCAGAACCAAGCACCGAACCTTGGGGGACCGAGCCTTCGCTGCTGCCGCCCCAACCCTCTGGAACTCTCTCCCTCAGCAAATCAGAAACTCAGACTCATTACCGACCTTCAAATCCCAGATCAAAACCCACCTGTTTCATCTCGCATTCCCCTGAACCACATCATCTCTCCACCATTTGTCACTTCTGTTACTGTTATCATTGTTGTTTACTGTTCTGTTTTTGTTTTGTCGCTTCCATTGTCCAGTGTCTTTGAGCACTGGACCGGAAAAGCGCTATACAAATTTGATGTATTATTATTTTTATTATTGTTATTATTATTATTATTATTATTGCCATCTCCAAAGAATTTGAGCCAGTGGTATCATGAACATTCCACTTGCTCCCTCTGCGCGGCTCCAGCAACACTGAAACATTCAAAGTCATTAAACCTGGCGCCACAACCAGGTGTTACAAAGTTTTGCAGCAGTGCTGGACAGCTGGCAGACATACCCTCAATGCCCTCTCTCCCCCTGTCATAGCTCATAAATAATGTCATGTTATGTTTTTGTCTTGTGTCTAGGTTGTCTTGTGATTTCTGCTTTTATTTTGGTTTAGTTTGTTAGTATTCCTCCTTAAGAATGATTTTGTGTTTTCCTCGTTCTGAGTGATTTTTGGTTCATCTTTTGTATTTTTTCTTTCCTCGCCTTTTTCCCCATTTGGGTGATTATTATTTGCTACTTTGTCCGTGCTCAGTTGTGACACTCCCGACATCTTCCAGTCCAGATCTCATACTATGGTCGGCCTCACTCCAACTGCTTTACATCATTGAGCTTTTACAAAGCTCAATGGGAGGCTGCAGTGGAGGAGGCCCACCAGTGCAAGTAACTGAGGTACTCAGAGCTGGCAGCTGATGTACAACAGTGAGGATGGACAGCAAAGGTTCAACTGGTAGAAATAGGCTGGAGACGGTTCATAGCCTCATTGACATCAAGACTACTCAGGGAAAGGGGAGTGTGAAGAAGATCCCACTCGCATGCAGTGAAAGACCTCAAAAGAGCTGTCGAAAAGGCACTTGACCATCCCAAAGAGTTCTGGCAGCATACATCTCAAGTGTGCCACAAAGGGATATTAACAGCTAGTCCTAAGGTAAAGCTTTGAATTTGAAGCACAACTACAATAATTGCATTAACCCTTTTAAACCTGCCATAGAACCAAATCCGCCAGAACATATTTTACATTTTTACCTGCTGTGGTGCCACACATTTTTCTAAATACAGAGATGTCTTAGCTGTATCCCTCAAAATTAGAAATATAAAAAAGTTGCACAAAATAATTTTAAACCACAATAAATTTGAGTGTATTCATTGGCTAGTTTTTGAGATACACTCAAATTTATAAACTAAGACAAAAACAAAACAAACACCCGCTATCTGGATTATACTAGTTTTATTGTGTGCGCTGTTTATGGATTTTTTGCGACTTTTTACTGGTTTTCTGCACACCCACTCGTGGAAGAGAACAGCTCTCTGAGACATGTTTAAAGTTTGATATGTAAGTGTTACTCCTCCGGTTTAATATGCAAAAAGAATCATTGCTCTATCTTATGTGGTTGCAGTTTTACCGGCATTTAAAAATTGATATGCAAAAGAGATTGCCGGTGCTCCCGTCGGTTTAACAGGGTTAAACACTGAATTAAAATAAGATAAGGTACAACTTTATTAGTCCCTCAATGGGGAAATTTCATAATTTGAATTTGTATTGTTTAACTTGAATAATTGTGTTGAAAAACTGCATTTGAATTGCAGTAATTTTAAATGAATTTATTGGTTTGGAACTGAATTCTAATAAACTAATAAACTTGAACTTAAGTTCAGTTCCCCTCATCCTCCCACTCCCATGCATTACCCACCCAGTGTGGTGATCAAGTGTGTGTGTGTGTGTGTGTGTGTCTTAAATCCATTATATAATTACCAGCACTATATGTGTCAGTTGCGCTGTTGGATCTGGACCACTCAAAGTCCTCATTCAGCCACTGGTTCACCAGCTTCTCTTTTATGTCTCTTCTCCTGCAGGCAAAGAGGAAACATTTCAGCATTTCAGCATTTCATACATTTCATACATTTTTGTATAATAATGTGCAGAAAGTATTTTCTTTTTCACCATTTCCTGTTTTTTTTTTTAAACTGAGAAACAGTTTTGGATTTGTGGCCACAGTCTTCTGCACCAAAAGATTTAATATTTTCACTTCAGTTTAAGATAACTCTGACTTTAAAATCAGAATTATTTTTTTCTCAGAATTATGATTGAATTCAAAATTATATATATATATATATTTTTTTTTTTTTTTTACACATATGGCCCTGATCCTCTTCCGTAATATAGCACAGTGCACTGTGTCTGTCCTCTGTTAACCACAGGATTAATAAAGTTTTTCTGGTTTCTGATTCTGATGACGTGGTGGTAACGTATTGTGTCACTTCCTGTTTGCTGCTTCTGCACTGTGGTGTTACGAGTGTTATCCTAGTTTATTAATCAACTCTAACTTTGCCGTGTTCTGTGGTCAATCTCTGAATTCCTGTACATGTATATTGCTTTAGTTAAAAATCTGTTGTGCACGTGTCCCTTGGGATTTAACACTACACTCTAATCTAATTGCTCTATCTCTGGTCCGCTAGCTTAGCTGTTAGCAATGGCTTCTCTTCCTCTTGCTGTCTCTCCTCTCTCTTGCACAGTGTGTGAGATGTTTAGTTACTCCTCTGCCTCCTTTAGCGATAATGGTATGTGTAATAAATGTAGCATTGGAGGCGAGGCTGAGGGAAGTAGAGGCTCGGCTTCGCACCATAGATAACCGCCCCGTAGCTGCACTAGCTAGTCAGTCCCCTGTAGCTGGTGCGGACCAGCCTAGATTAGCTACAGCTAGCCGTCCTACTTTAGCTCCTGTGAGCTGTTCCCCGGCAGCTCCTGAGCAGCCAGGAAGCCAGGGCGGCTGGGTGGCAGTCCAAAGGAAACATAGCCTGAAACAACGGCCCGTGGTTCACCATCAACCACTTCACGTTTCAAACAGATTTTCCCCAATCAGCGACACACCCGCTGAAGAAAAAACTCTGGTTACTGGCAGCTCCATTTTGCGAAATGTTAGAGACTCCAGCGACCATAGTTAAATGCATTCCTGGGGCCAGGGCGGGCGACATTGAATCATATTTAAAACTGCTGGCTAAGGATAAACGTAGATTTGGTAAGATTGTTATTCACGTCGGCGGTAATGACACCCGATTACGCCAATCGGAGGTCACTAAAATTAATGTGAAATCAGTGTGTAACTATGCCAAAATAATGTCGTAGTTTTCTCTGGACCCGTGCCCGATTTGACCAGTGATAACATGTTTAGCCGCATGTCATCATTCCGTCGTTGGCTGTCTAGGTGGTGTCCAGCAAACGACGTGGCCTTCATTGATAACTGGAAAACCTTTTGGGGAAAACCTGGTCTGATTAGGAGAGACGGCATCCATCCCACTTTGGATGGTGCAGCTCTCATATCTAGAAATATCACAGATTTTATTAGACAACCAAAGTTATGACAACCCAGAGTTGAGACCAGGAGGCAGAGTTGCAGTCCAATATGCTTCTCTGCAGTTTCTCTAGAGCCGTCACCCTCCCATGATTCTTACCATTCCTACCATTCCAACAATTCCCTTTATCCTGTAGAGACTGTCTGCTCCCCAAAAAGTGTATAAACCAAAAAATGCAAGAGGTGTTATTCATAAAAACCTCAAAAAAATAATACTACAAAAGTATCTGAACCTAAAAACACCACAATTAGATGTGGGCTATTAAACATTAGATCTATCTTGTCTAAATCTCTGTTAGTAAATGATTTGATAAAGCATCAGCAGATTTATTTATTCTGTCTTACTGAGACCTGGCTGCAGGAGGAAGAGTATGTCAGTCTAAATGAGTCAACCCCTGCTAGTCATATTAATTATCACATTCCTCGAGACACAGGCCGAGGAGGAGGAGTGGCAGCAATCTACCACTCAAGTTTATTAATTAATCCTAGACCTAAGCCGAATTATAGCACATTTGAAAGCCTTATCCTCAGCCTCTCACATCCAAATTGGAAGACAGAAAAAACAGTCCTATTTGCTGTGGTGTATCGTCCACCTGCTGCTTACTCAGAATTTTTGTCTGAATTCACTGAATTTTTATTTGATTTAGTGCTTAGTATGGACAAAGCAATTATAGTGGGTGACTTTAATATTCATGTTGATACCCACAATGACAGCCTTAAAACTCAATTGGCTTCTTTCAAAATGTTAACAAACCAACTCACTGTTTTGATCACACCCTTGATCTTGTACTGACCTATGGCATAGAAGCTGAATATTTGACAGTATTCCCTCAGAACCCTGTTTTATCTGATCATTCTTTAGTAACATTTGAATTTACAATAATGAACTGCACAGCATCTGGGAAAAAAATTAACTACTGTAGATATTTGTCTAATAATGCTGTTACCAAATATAAGGAAGTTATTCCATCTTTATTATCTCCGTTGCCATGTGCCAGTTTTACAGAGGGCAATGGCCTAAACTTTACTCCAGCAGATATAGACTATCTAGTTGATAGTACTGCTGCTTCATTACGTTCAACCCTTGACTCTGTTGCCCCTCTGAAAAAGAAGGTCATTAATCAGAGGAAGCTAGCTCCATGGTATGATTCACAAATACGTACTTTAAAGCAGATATCATGAAAGCTGGAAAGGAAGTGGTTATCCACTAATTTAGAGGAATTCCGCCTAGCCTGGAAAGACAGCTTCATAATGTATAAAAAAGTCCTTCGTAAGGCAAGAACTGCCTATTATTCTGTCTCATGTGACCCTAACGACTGTCGTTCACATGAGACACAAACTAGGTCACATGAGCTTGACGACTGTCGTTCACTGGGGACCACAACAATGGTCAGGTGAAAGCAGTACTTTCACAGGTACTTTGGTGGACCCACCCACAAGAGGTTAAATACCTGGGTCCTACTCCACTTTCTTGGTCAGACTAGTGCGGACTAGATAGACCGATGAACTAACTGTAATCTAAATGCTGGCCCTCTAATATTGTCCATTGCCAACCCTGTTTGTATTATGCTGCATGTCCTTCTTCTCCTCTCCTCCTCTCCTCCATTCCTAGCTGTCCTATCTTCCTCCTTTTCCTCCTTTCACCCAGCCCAGCCATCGGCAGGAGGGTCCCCCATTTGAGCCAGGTTCTGCTCAAGGTTTCTTCCTGTTAAAAGGGAGTTTTTCCTTGCCACTGTCGCCTTAAGTGCTTGCTCTGGGGTCAGGCTCTGGGTCTCTGTAAAGCGCTTTGAGACAATTTTGATTGTGGAAGGCGCTATATAAATAAAATTGAATTGAATTAAAGCAGAATCAACCTCATGACATAATTTTCTGAGCCTGGAAAACAGCTTTGTTGACAGCTTTCAATGCTCTCCTGCTGTTCATAGTAAAAGCGCACATTCAGATTACAGCTTACTGTGTTTTTTTGTGTTTGTTGACCAGCACGTATGCAGTCAAGGCTCCCACAGTCACCAACAGACAAGCAAGGGTCACACTTAACCCTGCGTAGAAAGGAGTCCTCTGTATAGGGAATCTACAGTCATTTCCCAAGTACCAAGTGGAATTCACATTTTGACACCTGAAGCAGAAGAGGAAGACAGAAGTTAAAGAGTGAACAGCTGTGCTAAACATGTCACAATTTTGGTAATTTCGTGATCTATATATATATATATATATACACACACACACACACACACACACACACCCACTGTTACATGAGTTGAGCATCCAGCCTCCGGGTAAGCCTACCCAAAGTAGGCTACACAGTACTAAAGTGATTTTAAAGCACTTTTTAAGGCTGTAACTTCTCAGCTTCTCAACTTCTATCTCAGTCACTGACAATTAGCTTTATAGAAGGCAAAACCTGTGCACACAGAGCTTTTGTCAATGTATGAGCGTAAGTCTGTGTAATTTCCTGGTAATTTGCTGGTTTAAAAACGCTGTTGTTTTTTTTCTGCTTATTACACAAAAAGAGTTCAGAAGTTTTAAAAGTGACAGCACAGTAAGCTTACTCGCAAAGAGGTCCAATGTCCCTGTAAACTCTGCAGACTCCCTTATTGTAGCATGTTTTCGGACTTGAATGTAGACTGTTGCATATGGTCACACATATTACCACTCCATTGGTTAACAAAGCTTCGTAGTATGCAGCAACATCTGGATCGTCCACTATCCTGTCACATACAGCTGGTGAGAGAAACAAGTCCAATGTCAATTCACACTTGACCACATCTGATGCTTTGTGCACATACTCTGTTGAATATGTGCCTCCAGTACCTACAGTGATCAGTGAGAGTAAATTTTAATGAACAACACACCCATGCATACACATAATTGTAACATATAACATAACATAATAATAAAAGCATGAAAATATGAAGAATACACAAAGCAAGTTGGATTTGTAAACCTTATATTGCACAATAGCACCCTGAAATTCATCATAGCTCATTGTATGTTTGAGACTCAACACAAATATATTTAGTGCTGAAGTAAAGTGCACTTAAAACTCCAGAAATCCATGTTTTTTCATTCAACTGTAAGTGCAACTGTTTGTTGTAACCATGATTACTTTTCAATTGCTGGACTGCTTTGTTCAAAAATTCTTGACCTGACTATACAGTTTAGTAAAAGCTTGATTTCTGTGGGTTGATTTCTGTGCCCTCATATTGGTGTGAGGGCACACCGATATGTTATATCAGTATCAACTGGAAACAAAACATTACACTCCATTAATTTCCCATAATATTAAGCCTCAGGCTATGTAAAGCTGATCAAGTCAAAATATTTGCTAAATTTGGAAGACTTCTAAAAGTTAGCATTGGTACTAAATGGAGAGCTGAATTTGGGAGCCAAAAGCTGAGCCAAATGATGTGACTCACTAAAAAGAGCTGAAATCCCCATCGCAAGCACAGGTAGCTGGTATCGGTATGAGCTGAGTCAAGTCAAGCATACGGTTTGCAGTAATTAGTGGTTGCAGCAGCCAGCAAATTCAGCAACAGTTAGCCAGGAGAGTCAAAACTCGCCACTTGTACTGCATGAAGCAAGTTAAACTTTGTTACAGCACTCAAGGTAGTTTGTATTACTATTCAACCTTGTGATACTTTTCTTTATATGGCTTAGGGTTAGTTTGAACAAGAACATACACACACACACACACTGAAGTAATACTTACATCCCAAGTCCACCTCTGTTGCATTGACGATTGAAGATGTGACATTGTAAGGGCAATCTGAAAATTCTGAAGAAAAAAACACTTTGCATTATGTGTGTATACCATGATACTTTCTGTTGTCAACAGAAAACAGTTTTTGACCACAGGAAAAAGGATGGTTTAAACCACAGTTGTAAAATAAATTCTACAACTTAACATTTGTTGCGAGTAATACCTTTGTTATTTGGATGAATGCAGTCCTGATCTCATGCTTTGTAAACAGTGCGTACTACATATGGCTGTGTATTGAGTTGCTGTCTTACCTCCTGCACATTTAACAAGCTCGTCAGCTGCCTCCCGAACTGCTTTGAGGTCTTCCTCATATAGTTGGTCAGAGCTGGCATTGTTTGGAATCGCCAAAACCACATCATGTACGACGCTAACACTGAGGCAGAGAGAATTTCAGAACAGGTTCCTTTTGCAGTTCTAAATATACAATGTTTGAGATTAGTTGAATAAACTACCTGTTATTTCTATCATTATTATTTGTAGTAAATACACCAGTTTCATCATCCTAAATTCCAAAGAGTGGAACTAGATTTTAACCAAATTTATACAAATCAGTTTGGATCCTGCTGAAGATAGTGTGTCCTCAGTTCTTTTTCTATTGAGTCCTTTATTTATTACATTGTCAGTTATTGCTGGATGGATTGGGGTTAGTATTAAGGGGATGGGGGATTTTTTTGTAAAGCACTTTGTGTTTCTCCCCATGCCTACATGGGTTCCCTCTGGGTACTCCAGCTTTCTCCCACAGTCCAGAAACTCACAGATTAGGTTACCTGGCCACTCTAAATTGTGCATAGGTGTGAATGTGAGCGTGAATGCTTCTCCTCCCAGCCAGTGGCAGGTTTTGGCACGGGCAAACCGGGCAGCCATCTGGGGTGGCTGGGGGGGGCAGCACAACCACGTGAAAAATAAATAAATAAATCTGCCCCGCTAAGCAGTTTTCTATTATCTATCATATTACTTTGTGAGGAATTGGCAAATTGGCACCCCCTGCTTGCTGAGAAGGTACCATGCTGTGTGAGGTGGGGAAAGGGGAGGGGGGTGCGGGGGCGCAGGGAACAGTTCACCTCTGGGTCTCTCCCAAATGGAACGAACAAGGCAGGGATGGGGGGGGGGGGGGGGGGGGGGCACTGTATAGAGGAGCTTTTCAAAGCTAAAGTTGATCAAGTCATACCTGAGGTCAACCATGTCTGAGGAACGGCTCACTGGCCTTGTTGTCATCAGTATCAATCACTCAATAGGGGAGCAGATTTCGTATGATGACATTATTGATGATTTTGCATCAAGGAAGGCCAGAAAGGTGAGGCTTTAGTTTTAGTTTTCTGTTCTTAGTGTTATAATTAGATTTCCTTTAGTGTGTTTTCATTTGTGTGATGAAGGATTTGTGCTATTCAGAATATTTATTCTATATTTTATTTGTATATTATTCTTTTGTTTCATTTTAATATAATAAAATTATATTGTTTTTGTTTTATATTATTGTTATTCTCTGCTGTTATGTGTGATTGTGTTTATTTTTGCCACTTTTATGTATATAGAGCAAATTTATTAAAATTCTGATTAACTTCTGATAATTTCTAAATTGTTTTAGCAATGTTGGAGTTGGAGATTATTATAATATAAATATTGTTATTAGGGTTAGGGTTGGGGGGGGGGGGGGGGCTTGGAGGGGGTCTCACCCAGGGAATAATTCAATGTAGAACCACCACTGCTCCCAGCTGTGCACTGTGCACTCTGTGCTTGCCATCAAAATACCACAATAGCTATACCAAGTGAATTTCAAGGTCAGGAAATTATCTAGCTGCTGGGGGGCTGCGGGTTGATGTGCTGCCACAAAAAATAGCAACCATTGTTTCCATTGGAGGCATTGGCTTCCTAGTGCATAATATATATGCTGAGATGTCAAATGACTTGATTTGGAAGTTATTGGTGTAACATGCTTAAATGTATCTATGCTGTAATTACCCCTCCGGTCTTGGAGTGATAGCCATAGTGTCAATAGTCATGAAATCAGCTGATAATTTCATCTGAAACAAAGAATAAAACAATTAATGACTACTGTTAATATATGATCTCTGATTCAGTATCCTATTGAAAATATGCTTTACCTCTTTTACCGTGTTCTCTGACAATCTGACCAAAGGACCTCCACGGCTAAGAAAAAAGAACAAGATGAGAGAAATAGAAATTAGGCACAATTTAACACTATTATTGTAAAGCCATACAACAATGTGTGCATGTGTGTATATAGAGATATATATGTACTTTTCTGTGTTTATAATGCATAACAGAATACAGTTATGATGGTAATTACCTGACACTAATAACTATCACTTCTTTAAAGTTTGCAATATTCTTTCCCAGGTAATATTTCTCCATCTGAAATAGTAAAAACATAACAGTGTGTTGATTTTATCAGTCACAATCATCATTTTGCTTTTTGATAGCAATTCCTCCTTTGCAAAAATCTGTCATCGTGTCATGGTCCCTTAACAAAACAAGCTGATCAACAACTTATTGCTATCCAGTAATATCAGAAATGTGACTGCTTGTTCAGCCCAGTGTGTTTTCCTCCAATAAACACACAGCTAACTGTGTAAAATTTCCAATATTGCAACATGCTACAAAACTCAAATAAGACAGAGGTTACTGTATTTTGGAATTATTGACTCAAAATACCCAAAACCTAGATTGTTGTAATCCACCATATATCATCCGTTGAATTTACCTGATTGGTGAAGTTTCCAACAAACTCTATGTATTCAGGTGATGTTTTGTCTTCATATTTTTCATTATATTCCTGGTTGATCACCACATTAACCATGACTGATCTATTGAGTGTAACTGCAAAGACAGTGAAGAAAATTAAACACAATACATGTACAATTAAGAAAAATAGCTGATTGTAAAAACTGAGCTTAGTAACATTTAGTTACACTAAATATAAAAGTACCTGATTGAAATGTTTCAACTAATTGGCAAAAAGTTCCACTAAATCCAACGAGACATGTGCAATTAAATCCATTGAAATATCCACCATTTTGGCACACATAAGGCTCTGCTGTTGTGACTGGTTTAATAGTTGTAATAGTTGGACTGGTAGATGGTGTTGTTGGCAGCGTAGTTGGCACATCTGTTGTTGGTTTAGGTGATGGTGTGGTAGGTATTGTAGTTAATACCGTGGATGGTCCAGTGGGGAGGTCTGTTGGTGTTACCGTTAAGATTGAGGTTGATGGATCTGTGGTTGAAATGGATGGTGCAGGTGATGATGCGACTGCAGGCTCAGATGTGACTTCATCAGTTGGTACTGTTGGTTCAGAAATTGCTGTGGTTCCAATAGGCTCAGATGTTAATGTTTCTGTAAAACTTGTGAGTTCAGAGAGTGTAGTTTCAGCAGGCAGTGATGTTACTTCTTCGGTCTGAACTGTTGCTTCAGATTGTGTGGTTGCCTCAACAGACTGAGAGGTTACAGTGTCAGTGGGCCTTGTTTCATTGGTTGTTGATGTTGTGTCTGCAGGCTCAGATGTAACTACATCAGTTGGTACTGTTGATTCAGATATTTCTGTGGTTCCAACAGAATCAGACGTTAATGTTTCTGTAAAACCTGTGAGGTCAGAGAGTGTAGTTTCAGAAGGCAGTGATGTTACATCTTCTGGCTGAACTGTTGCTTCAGATTGTGTGGTTGCCTCAACAGGCTCAGAGGTTACTGTATCAGTGGGACTTGTTTGGTCAGTTGTTGATGTTGTGTCGGCAGGCTCAGATATAACTACGTCAGTTGGAAGTGTTGGTTCAGATATTTCTGTGGTTCCAACAGAATCAGACGTTAATGTTTCTGTAAAACCTGTGAGTTCAGAGAGTGTAGTTTCAGCAGGCAGTGATGTTACATCTTCGGTTTGAACTGTTGCTTCAGATTGTGTGGTTGCATCAACAGGCTCAGAGGTTACTGTATCAGTAGGACTTGTTTCATCGGGTGTTGATGTTGTGTCTGCAGGCTCAGATGTAACTACATCAGTTGGAAGTGTTGGTTCAGAAATTGCTGTGGTTTCGATAGGCACAGAAGTTATGCTCTCTGTAAAATCTGTGACTTCAGAAGGTGTGGTCTCCACAGGCTGTGATGTTACTTCTTTAGTCTGAACTGTTGTTTCAGATTGTGTGGTTGCCTCAACAGGCTCAGAGGTTACTGTATCAGTGGGACTTGTTTCATCGGGTGTTGATGTTGTGTCTGCAGGCTCAGATGTAACTACATCAGTTGGTACTGTTGGTTCAGAAATTGCTGTGGTTCCAATAGGCTCAGACGTTACTGTTTCTGCAAAACCTGTGAGTTCAGAGAGTGTAGTTTCAGCAGGCAGTGATGTTACATCTTCGGTCTGAACTGTTGCTTCAGATTGTGTGGTTGCCTCAACAGGCTCAGAGGTTACTGTATCAGTGGGACTTGTTTCGTCAGGTGTTGATGTTGTGTCTGCAGGCTCAGATGTAACTACATCAGTTGGTAGTGTTGGTTCAGAAATTGCTGTGGTTCCACTCGGCTCAGATATTAATGTTTCTGTAAAACCTGTGAGTTCAGAGAGTGTAGTTTCAGCAGGCAGTGATGTTCCTTGTTCAGTCTGAACTGTTGCTTCAGATTGTGTGGTTGCCTCAACAGGCTCAGAGGTTACTGTATCAGTGGGACTTGTTTCGTCAGGTGTTGATGTTGTGTCTGCAGGCTCAGATGTAACTACATCAATTGGTAGTGTTGGTTCAGAAATTGCTGTGGTTCCAATCGGCTCAGATATTAATGTTTCTGTAAAACCTGTGAGTTCAGAGAGTGTAGTTTCAGCAGGCAGTGATGTTCCTTGTTCAGTCTGAACTGTTGCTTCAGATTGTGTGGTTGCCTCAACAGGCTCAGAGGTTACTGTATCAGTGGGACTTGTTTGGTCAGTTGTTGATGTTGTGTCGGCAGGCTCAGATGTAACTACGTCAGTTGGAAGTGTTGGTTCAGAAATTGCTGTGGTTCCAATAGGCTCAGAAGTTATGCTCTCTGTAAAATCTGTGACTTCAGAAGGTGTGGTCTCCACAGGCAGTGATGTTCCTTGTTCAGTCTGAACTGTTGCTTCAGATTGTGTGGTTGCCTCAACAGGCTCAGAGGTTACTGTATCAGTGGGACTTGTTTGGTCAGTTGTTGATGTTGTGTCGGCAGGCTCAGATGTAACTACGTCGGTTGGAAGTGTTGGTTCAGAAATTGCTGTGGTTCCGATAGGCTCAGAAGTTATGCTCTCTGTAAAATCTGTGACTTCAGAAGGTGTGGTCTCCACAGGCTGTGATGTTACTTGTTCAGTCTGAACTGTTGTTTCAGATTGTGTGGTTGCCTCAACAGGCTCAGAGGTTACTGTATCAGTGGGACTTGTTTCGTCAGGTGTTGATGTTGTGTCTGCAGGCTCAGATGTAACTACATCAGTTGGTAGTGTTGGTTCAGAAATTGCTGTGGTCCCGATAGGCTCAGATATTAATGTTTCGGTAAAACCTGTGAGTTCAGAGAGTGTAGTTTCAGCAGGCAATGATGTTACATCTTCGGTCTGAACTGTTGCTTCAGATTGTGTGGTTGCCTCAACAGGCTCAGAGGTTACTGTATCAGTGGGACTTGTTTCATCGGGTGTTGATGTTGTGTCGGCAGGCTCAGATGTAACTACGTCAGTTGGAAGTGTTGGTTCAGAAATTGCTGTGGTTCCGATAGGCTCAGAAGTTATGCTCTCTGTAAAATCTGTGACTTCAGAAGGTGTGGTCTCCACAGGCAGTGATGTTCCTTGTTCAGTCTGAACTGTTGCTTCAGATTGTGTGGTTGCCTCAACAGGCTCAGAGGTTACTGTATCAGTGGGACTTGTTTCGTCAGGTGTGGATGTCTTGTCTGCAGGCTCAGATGTAACTATATCAGTTGGTAGTGTTGGTTCAGAAATTGCTGTGGTTCCAATCGGCTCAGATATTAATGTTTCTGTAAAACTTGTGAGTTCAGAGAGTGTAGTTTCAGCAGGCAGTGATGTTACATCTTCGGTCTGAACTGTTGCTTCAGATTGTGTGGTTGCCTCAACAGGCTCAGAGGTTACTGTATCAGTGGGACTTGTTTGGTCAGTTGTTGATGTTGTGTCGGCAGGCTCAGATGTAACTACGTCGGTTGGAAGTGTTGGTTCAGAAATTGCTGTGGTTCCGATAGGCTCAGAAGTTATGCTCTCTGTAAAATCTGTGACTTCAGAAGGTGTGGTCTCCACAGGCTGTGATGTTACTTGTTCAGTCTGAACTGTTGTTTCAGATTGTGTGGTTGCCTCAACAGGCTCAGAGGTTACTGTATCAGTGGGACTTGTTTCGTCAGGTGTTGATGTTGTGTCTGCAGGCTCAGATGTAACTACATCAGTTGGTACTGTTGGTTCAGAAATTGCTGTGGTTCCAATCGGCTCAGATATTAATGTTTCTGTAAAACTTGTGAGTTCAGAGAGTGTAGTTTCAGCAGGCAGTGATGTTACATCTTCGGTCTGAACTGTTGCTTCAGATTGTGTGGTTGCCTCAACAGGCTCAGAGGTTACTGTATCAGTGGGACTTGTTTGGTCAGTTGCTGATGTTGTGTCGGCAGGCTCAGATGTAACTACGTCAGTTGGAAGTGTTGGTTCAGAAATTGCTGTGGTTCCGATAGGCTCAGAAGTTACGCTCTCTGTAAAATCTGTGACTTCAGAAGGTGTGGTCTCCACAGGCTGTGATGTTACTTCTTTAGTCTGAAATGTTGTTTCAGATTGTGTTGTTGCCTCAACAGGCTCAGAGGTTACTGTATCAGTGGGACTTGTTTCATCGGGTGTTGATGTTGTGTCTGCAGGCTCAGATGTAACTACATCAGTTGGTACTGTTGGTTCAGAAATTGCTGTGGTCCCGATAGGCTCAGATATTAATATTTCGGTAAAACCTGTGAGTTCAGAGAGTGTAGTTTCAGCAGGCAATGATGTTACATCTTCGGTCTGAACTGTTGCTTCAGATTGTGTGGTTGCCTCAACAGGCTCAGAGGTTACTGTATCAGTGGGACTTGTTTGGTCAGTTGTTGATGTTGTGTCGGCAGGCTCAGATGTAACTACGTCAGTTGGAAGTGTTGGTTCAGAAATTGCTGTGGTTCCGATAGGCTCAGAAGTTATGCTCTCTGTGAAATCTGTGACTTCAGAAGGTGTGGTCTCCACAGGCAGTGATGTTCTTTGTTCAGTCTGAACTGTTGCTTCAGATTGTGTGGTTGCCTCAACAGGCTCAGAGGTTACTGTATCAGTGGGACTTGTTTGGTCAGGTGTTGATGTTGTGTCGGCAGGCTCAGATGTAACTACGTCAGTTGGAAGTGTTGGTTCAGAAATTGCTGTGGTTCCGATAGGCTCAGAAGTTATGCTCTCTGTAAAATCTGTGACTTCAGAAGGTGTGGTCTCCACAGGCAGTGATGTTCTTTGTTCAGTCTGAACTGTTGCTTCAGATTGTGTGGTTGCCTCAACAGGCTCAGAGGTTACTGTATCAGTGGGACTTGTTTGGTCAGTTGTTGATGTTGTGTCGGCAGGCTCAGATGTAACTACGTCGGTTGGAAGTGTTGGTTCAGAAATTGCTGTGGTTCCGATAGGCTCAGAAGTTATGCTCTCTGTAAAATCTGTGACTTCAGAAGGTGTGGTCTCCACAGGCTGTGATGTTACTTGTTCAGTCTGAACTGTTGTTTCAGATTGTGTGGTTGCCTCAACAGGCTCAGAGGTTACTGTATCAGTGGGACTTGTTTCGTCAGGTGTTGATGTTGTGTCTGCAGGCTCAGATGTAACTACATCAGTTGGTACTGTTGGTTCAGAAATTGCTGTGGTCCCGATAGGCTCAGATATTAATGTTTCGGTAAAACCTGTGAGTTCAGAGAGTGTAGTTTCAGCAGGCAATGATGTTACATCTTCGGTCTGAACTGTTGCTTCAGATTGTGTGGTTGCCTCAACAGGCTCAGAGGTTACTGTATCAGTGGGACTTGTTTGGTCAGTTGTTGATGTTGTGTCGGCAGGCTCAGATGTAACTACGTCAGTTGGAAGTGTTGGTTCAGAAATTGCTGTGGTTCCGATAGGCTCAGAAGTTATGCTCTCTGTGAAATCTGTGACTTCAGAAGGTGTGGTCTCCACAGGCAGTGATGTTCTTTGTTCAGTCTGAACTGTTGCTTCAGATTGTGTGGTTGCCTCAACAGGCTCAGAGGTTACTGTATCAGTGGGACTTGTTTGGTCAGGTGTTGATGTTGTGTCGGCAGGCTCAGATGTAACTACGTCAGTTGGAAGTGTTGGTTCAGAAATTGCTGTGGTTCCGATAGGCTCAGAAGTTATGCTCTCTGTAAAATCTGTGACTTCAGAAGGTGTGGTCTCCACAGGCAGTGATGTTCTTTGTTCAGTCTGAACTGTTGCTTCAGATTGTGTGGTTGCCTCAACAGGCTCAGAGGTTACTGTATCAGTGGGACTTGTTTGGTCAGGTGTTGATGTTGTGTCGGCAGGCTCAGATGTAACTACGTCAGTTGGAAGTGTTGGTTCAGAAATTGCTGTGGTTCCGATAGGCTCAGAAGTTATGCTCTCTGTAAAATCTGTGACTTCAGAAGGTGTGGTCTCCACAGGCAGTGATGTTCCTTGTTCAGTCTGAACTGTTGCTTCAGATTGTGTGGTTGCCTCAACAGGCTCAGAGGTTACTGTATCAGTGGGACTTGTTTCGTCAGGTGTGGATGTCTTGTCTGCAGGCTCAGATGTAACTATATCAGTTGGTAGTGTTGGTTCAGAAATTGCTGTGGTTCCAATCGGCTCAGATATTAATGTTTCTGTAAAACTTGTGAGTTCAGAGAGTGTAGTTTCAGCAGGCAGTGATGTTACATCTTCGGTCTGAACTGTTGCTTCAGATTGTGTGGTTGCCTCAACAGGCTCAGAGGTTACTGTATCAGTGGGACTTGTTTGGTCAGTTGTTGATGTTGTGTCGGCAGGCTCAGATGTAACTACGTCGGTTGGAAGTGTTGGTTCAGAAATTGCTGTGGTTCCGATAGGCTCAGAAGTTATGCTCTCTGTAAAATCTGTGACTTCAGAAGGTGTGGTCTCCACAGGCTGTGATGTTACTTGTTCAGTCTGAACTGTTGTTTCAGATTGTGTGGTTGCCTCAACAGGCTCAGAGGTTACTGTATCAGTGGGACTTGTTTGGTCAGTTGCTGATGTTGTGTCGGCAGGCTCAGATGTAACTACGTCAGTTGGAAGTGTTGGTTCAGAAATTGCTGTGGTTCCGATAGGCTCAGAAGTTACGCTCTCTGTAAAATCTGTGACTTCAGAAGGTGTGGTCTCCACAGGCTGTGATGTTACTTCTTTAGTCTGAAATGTTGTTTCAGATTGTGTTGTTGCCTCAACAGGCTCAGAGGTTACTGTATCAGTGGGACTTGTTTCATCGGGTGTTGATGTTGTGTCTGCAGGCTCAGATGTAACTACATCAGTTGGTACTGTTGGTTCAGAAATTGCTGTGGTTCCAATCGGCTCAGATATTAATGTTTCTGTAAAACTTGTGAGTTCAGAGAGTGTAGTTTCAGCAGGCAGTGATGTTACATCTTCGGTCTGAACTGTTGCTTCAGATTGTGTGGTTGCCTCAACAGGCTGAGAGGTTACTGTATCAGTGGGACTTGTTTCGTCAGGTGTTGATGTTGTGTCGGCAGGCTCAGATGTAACTACGTCAGTTGGAAGTGTTGGTTCAGAAATTGCTGTGGTTCCGATAGGCTCAGAAGTTATGCTCTCTGGAAAATCTGTGACTTCAGAAGGTGTGGTCTCCACAGGCAGTGATGTTCCTTGTTCAGTCTGAACTGTTGCTTCAGATTGTGTGGTTGCCTCAACAGGCTCAGAGGTTACTGTATCAGTGGGACTTGTTTCGTCAGGTGTGGATGTCGTGTCTGCAGGCTCAGATGTAACTATATCAGTTGGTAGTGTTGGTTCAGAAATTGCTGTGGTTCCAATCGGCTCAGATATTAATGTTTCTGTAAAACTTGTGAGTTCAGAGAGTGTAGTTTCAGCAGGCAGTGATGTTACATGTTCGGTCTGAACTGTTGCTTCAGATTGTGTGGTTGCCTCAACAGGCTCAGAGCTTACTGTATCAGTGGGACTTGTTTCGTCAGGTGTTGATGTTGTGTCGGCAGGCTCAGATGTAACTACGTCAGTTGGAAGTGTTGGATCAGAAATTGCTGTGGTTCCGATAGGCTCAGAAGTTATGCTCTCTGTAAAATCTGTGACTTCAGAAGGTGTGGTCTCCACAGGCAGTGATGTTCTTTGTTCAGTCTGAACTGTTGCTTCAGATTGTGTGGTTGCCTCAACAGGCTCAGAGGTTACTGTATCAGTGGGACTTGTTTCGTCAGGTGTGGATGTCTTGTCTGCAGGCTCAGATGTAACTATATCAGTTGGTAGTGTTGGTTCAGAAATTGCTGTGGTTCCAATCGGCTCAGATATTAATGTTTCTGTAAAACTTGTGAGTTCAGAGAGTGTAGTTTCAGCAGGCAGTGATGTTACATCTTCGGTCTGAACTGTTGCTTCAGATTGTGTGGTTGCCTCAACAGGCTCAGAGGTTACTGTATCAGTGGGACTTGTTTGGTCAGTTGTTGATGTTGTGTCGGCAGGCTCAGATGTAACTACGTCAGTTGGAAGTGTTGGTTCAGAAATTGCTGTGGTTCCGATAGGCTCAGACGTTATGCTCTCTGTAAAATCTGTGACTTCAGAAGGTGTGGTCTCCACAGGCTGTGATGTTACTTCTTTAGTCTGACATGTTGTTTCAGATTGTGTTGTTGCCTCAACAGGCTCAGAGGTTACTGTATCAGTGGGACTTGTTTCATCGGGTGTTGATGTTGTGTCTGCAGGCTCAGATGTAACTACATCAGTTGGTACTGTTGGTTCAGAAATTGCTGTGGTCCTGATAGGCTCAGATATTAATGTTTCGGTAAAACCTGTGAGTTCAGAGAGTGTAGTTTCAGCAGGCAATGATGTTACATCTTCGGTCTGAACTGTTGCTTCAGATTGTGTGGTTGCCTCAACAGGCTCAGAAGTTACTGTATCAGTGGGACTTGTTTCGTCAGGTGTTGATGTTGTGTCTGCAGGCTCAGATGTAACTACATCAGTTGGTACTGTTGGTTCAGAAATTGCTGTGGTTCCAATCGGCTCAGATATTAATGTTTCTGTAAAACTTGTGAGTTCAGAGAGTGTAGTTTCAGCAGGCAGTGATGTTACATCTTCGGTCTGAACTGTTGCTTCAGATTGTGTGGTTGCCTCAACAGGCTGAGAGGTTACTGTATCAGTGGGACTTGTTTCGTCAGGTGTTGATGTTGTGTCGGCAGGCTCAGATGTAACTACGTCAGTTGGAAGTGTTGGATCAGAAATTGCTGTGGTTCCGATAGGCTCAGAAGTTATGCTCTCTGTAAAATCTGTGACTTCAGAAGGTGTGGTCTCCACAGGCAGTGATGTTCTTTGTTCAGTCTGAACTGTTGCTTCAGATTGTGTGGTTGCCTCAACAGGCTCAGAGGTTACTGTATCAGTGGGACTTGTTTCGTCAGGTGTGGATGTCTTGTCTGCAGGCTCAGATGTAACTATATCAGTTGGTAGTGTTGGTTCAGAAATTGCTGTGGTTCCAATCGGCTCAGATATTAATGTTTCTGTAAAACTTGTGAGTTCAGAGAGTGTAGTTTCAGCAGGCAGTGATGTTACATCTTCGGTCTGAACTGTTGCTTCAGATTGTGTGGTTGCCTCAACAGGCTCAGAGGTTACTGTATCAGTGGGACTTGTTTGGTCAGTTGTTGATGTTGTGTCGGCAGGCTCAGATGTAACTACGTCAGTTGGAAGTGTTGGTTCAGAAATTGCTGTGGTTCCGATAGGCTCAGACGTTATGCTCTCTGTAAAATCTGTGACTTCAGAAGGTGTGGTCTCCACAGGCTGTGATGTTACTTCTTTAGTCTGACATGTTGTTTCAGATTGTGTTGTTGCCTCAACAGGCTCAGAGGTTACTGTATCAGTGGGACTTGTTTCATCGGGTGTTGATGTTGTGTCTGCAGGCTCAGATGTAACTACATCAGTTGGTACTGTTGGTTCAGAAATTGCTGTGGTCCCGATAGGCTCAGATATTAATGTTTCGGTAAAACCTGTGAGTTCAGAGAGTGTAGTTTCAGCAGGCAATGATGTTACATCTTCGGTCTGAACTGTTGCTTCAGATTGTGTGGTTGCCTCAACAGGCTCAGAAGTTACTGTATCAGTGGGACTTGTTTCGTCAGGTGTTGATGTTGTGTCTGCAGGCTCAGATGTAACTACATCAGTTGGTACTGTTGGTTCAGAAATTGCTGTGGTTCCAATCGGCTCAGATATTAATGTTTCTGTAAAACTTGTGAGTTCAGAGAGTGTAGTTTCAGCAGGCAGTGATGTTACATCTTCGGTCTGAACTGTTGCTTCAGATTGTGTGGTTGCCTCAACAGGCTGAGAGGTTACTGTATCAGTGGGACTTGTTTCGTCAGGTGTTGATGTTGTGTCGGCAGGCTCAGATGTAACTACGTCAGTTGGAAGTGTTGGTTCAGAAATTGCTGTGGTTCCGATAGGCTCAGAAGTTATGCTCTCTGTAAAATCTGTGACTTCAGAAGGTGTGGTCTCCACAGGCAGTGATGTTCCTTGTTCAGTCTGAACTGTTGCTTCAGATTGTGTGGTTGCCTCAACAGGCTCAGAGGTTACTGTATCAGTGGGACTTGTTTCGTCAGGTGTGGATGTCGTGTCTGCAGGCTCAGATGTAACTACATCAGTTGGTACTGTTGGTTCAGAAATTGCTGTGGTCCCGATAGGCTCAGATATTAATGTTTCGGTAAAACCTGTGAGTTCAGAGAGTGTAGTTTCAGCAGGCAATGATGTTACATCTTCGGTCTGAACTGTTGCTTCAGATTGTGTGGTTGCCTCAACAGGCTCAGAGGTTACTGTATCAGTGGGACTTGTTTGGTCAGTTGTTGATGTTGTGTCGGCAGGCTCAGATGTAACTACGTCAGTTGGAAGTGTTGGTTCAGAAATTGCTGTGGTTCCGATAGGCTCAGAAGTTATGCTCTCTGTGAAATCTGTGACTTCAGAAGGTGTGGTCTCCACAGGCAGTGATGTTCTTTGTTCAGTCTGAACTGTTGCTTCAGATTGTGTGGTTGCCTCAACAGGCTCAGAGGTTACTGTATCAGTGGGACTTGTTTGGTCAGGTGTTGATGTTGTGTCGGCAGGCTCAGATGTAACTACGTCAGTTGGAAGTGTTGGTTCAGAAATTGCTGTGGTTCCGATAGGCTCAGAAGTTATGCTCTCTGTAAAATCTGTGACTTCAGAAGGTGTGGTCTCCACAGGCAGTGATGTTCTTTGTTCAGTCTGAACTGTTGCTTCAGATTGTGTGGTTGCCTCAACAGGCTCAGAGGTTACTGTATCAGTGGGACTTGTTTGGTCAGGTGTTGATGTTGTGTCGGCAGGCTCAGATGTAACTACGTCAGTTGGAAGTGTTGGTTCAGAAATTGCTGTGGTTCCGATAGGCTCAGAAGTTATGCTCTCTGTAAAATCTGTGACTTCAGAAGGTGTGGTCTCCACAGGCAGTGATGTTCCTTGTTCAGTCTGAACTGTTGCTTCAGATTGTGTGGTTGCCTCAACAGGCTCAGAGGTTACTGTATCAGTGGGACTTGTTTCGTCAGGTGTGGATGTCTTGTCTGCAGGCTCAGATGTAACTATATCAGTTGGTAGTGTTGGTTCAGAAATTGCTGTGGTTCCAATCGGCTCAGATATTAATGTTTCTGTAAAACTTGTGAGTTCAGAGAGTGTAGTTTCAGCAGGCAGTGATGTTACATCTTCGGTCTGAACTGTTGCTTCAGATTGTGTGGTTGCCTCAACAGGCTCAGAGGTTACTGTATCAGTGGGACTTGTTTGGTCAGTTGTTGATGTTGTGTCGGCAGGCTCAGATGTAACTACGTCGGTTGGAAGTGTTGGTTCAGAAATTGCTGTGGTTCCGATAGGCTCAGAAGTTATGCTCTCTGTAAAATCTGTGACTTCAGAAGGTGTGGTCTCCACAGGCTGTGATGTTACTTGTTCAGTCTGAACTGTTGTTTCAGATTGTGTGGTTGCCTCAACAGGCTCAGAGGTTACTGTATCAGTGGGACTTGTTTGGTCAGTTGCTGATGTTGTGTCGGCAGGCTCAGATGTAACTACGTCAGTTGGAAGTGTTGGTTCAGAAATTGCTGTGGTTCCGATAGGCTCAGAAGTTACGCTCTCTGTAAAATCTGTGACTTCAGAAGGTGTGGTCTCCACAGGCTGTGATGTTACTTCTTTAGTCTGAAATGTTGTTTCAGATTGTGTTGTTGCCTCAACAGGCTCAGAGGTTACTGTATCAGTGGGACTTGTTTCATCGGGTGTTGATGTTGTGTCTGCAGGCTCAGATGTAACTACATCAGTTGGTACTGTTGGTTCAGAAATTGCTGTGGTTCCAATCGGCTCAGATATTAATGTTTCTGTAAAACTTGTGAGTTCAGAGAGTGTAGTTTCAGCAGGCAGTGATGTTACATCTTCGGTCTGAACTGTTGCTTCAGATTGTGTGGTTGCCTCAACAGGCTGAGAGGTTACTGTATCAGTGGGACTTGTTTCGTCAGGTGTTGATGTTGTGTCGGCAGGCTCAGATGTAACTACGTCAGTTGGAAGTGTTGGTTCAGAAATTGCTGTGGTTCCGATAGGCTCAGAAGTTATGCTCTCTGGAAAATCTGTGACTTCAGAAGGTGTGGTCTCCACAGGCAGTGATGTTCCTTGTTCAGTCTGAACTGTTGCTTCAGATTGTGTGGTTGCCTCAACAGGCTCAGAGGTTACTGTATCAGTGGGACTTGTTTCGTCAGGTGTGGATGTCGTGTCTGCAGGCTCAGATGTAACTATATCAGTTGGTAGTGTTGGTTCAGAAATTGCTGTGGTTCCAATCGGCTCAGATATTAATGTTTCTGTAAAACTTGTGAGTTCAGAGAGTGTAGTTTCAGCAGGCAGTGATGTTACATGTTCGGTCTGAACTGTTGCTTCAGATTGTGTGGTTGCCTCAACAGGCTCAGAGCTTACTGTATCAGTGGGACTTGTTTCGTCAGGTGTTGATGTTGTGTCGGCAGGCTCAGATGTAACTACGTCAGTTGGAAGTGTTGGATCAGAAATTGCTGTGGTTCCGATAGGCTCAGAAGTTATGCTCTCTGTAAAATCTGTGACTTCAGAAGGTGTGGTCTCCACAGGCAGTGATGTTCTTTGTTCAGTCTGAACTGTTGCTTCAGATTGTGTGGTTGCCTCAACAGGCTCAGAGGTTACTGTATCAGTGGGACTTGTTTCGTCAGGTGTGGATGTCTTGTCTGCAGGCTCAGATGTAACTATATCAGTTGGTAGTGTTGGTTCAGAAATTGCTGTGGTTCCAATCGGCTCAGATATTAATGTTTCTGTAAAACTTGTGAGTTCAGAGAGTGTAGTTTCAGCAGGCAGTGATGTTACATCTTCGGTCTGAACTGTTGCTTCAGATTGTGTGGTTGCCTCAACAGGCTCAGAGGTTACTGTATCAGTGGGACTTGTTTGGTCAGTTGTTGATGTTGTGTCGGCAGGCTCAGATGTAACTACGTCAGTTGGAAGTGTTGGTTCAGAAATTGCTGTGGTTCCGATAGGCTCAGACGTTATGCTCTCTGTAAAATCTGTGACTTCAGAAGGTGTGGTCTCCACAGGCTGTGATGTTACTTCTTTAGTCTGACATGTTGTTTCAGATTGTGTTGTTGCCTCAACAGGCTCAGAGGTTACTGTATCAGTGGGACTTGTTTCATCGGGTGTTGATGTTGTGTCTGCAGGCTCAGATGTAACTACATCAGTTGGTACTGTTGGTTCAGAAATTGCTGTGGTCCCGATAGGCTCAGATATTAATGTTTCGGTAAAACCTGTGAGTTCAGAGAGTGTAGTTTCAGCAGGCAATGATGTTACATCTTCGGTCTGAACTGTTGCTTCAGATTGTGTGGTTGCCTCAACAGGCTCAGAAGTTACTGTATCAGTGGGACTTGTTTCGTCAGGTGTTGATGTTGTGTCTGCAGGCTCAGATGTAACTACATCAGTTGGTACTGTTGGTTCAGAAATTGCTGTGGTTCCAATCGGCTCAGATATTAATGTTTCTGTAAAACTTGTGAGTTCAGAGAGTGTAGTTTCAGCAGGCAGTGATGTTACATCTTCGGTCTGAACTGTTGCTTCAGATTGTGTGGTTGCCTCAACAGGCTGAGAGGTTACTGTATCAGTGGGACTTGTTTCGTCAGGTGTTGATGTTGTGTCGGCAGGCTCAGATGTAACTACGTCAGTTGGAAGTGTTGGATCAGAAATTGCTGTGGTTCCGATAGGCTCAGAAGTTATGCTCTCTGTAAAATCTGTGACTTCAGAAGGTGTGGTCTCCACAGGCAGTGATGTTCTTTGTTCAGTCTGAACTGTTGCTTCAGATTGTGTGGTTGCCTCAACAGGCTCAGAGGTTACTGTATCAGTGGGACTTGTTTCGTCAGGTGTGGATGTCTTGTCTGCAGGCTCAGATGTAACTATATCAGTTGGTAGTGTTGGTTCAGAAATTGCTGTGGTTCCAATCGGCTCAGATATTAATGTTTCTGTAAAACTTGTGAGTTCAGAGAGTGTAGTTTCAGCAGGCAGTGATGTTACATCTTCGGTCTGAACTGTTGCTTCAGATTGTGTGGTTGCCTCAACAGGCTCAGAGGTTACTGTATCAGTGGGACTTGTTTGGTCAGTTGTTGATGTTGTGTCGGCAGGCTCAGATGTAACTACGTCAGTTGGAAGTGTTGGTTCAGAAATTGCTGTGGTTCCGATAGGCTCAGACGTTATGCTCTCTGTAAAATCTGTGACTTCAGAAGGTGTGGTCTCCACAGGCTGTGATGTTACTTCTTTAGTCTGACATGTTGTTTCAGATTGTGTTGTTGCCTCAACAGGCTCAGAGGTTACTGTATCAGTGGGACTTGTTTCATCGGGTGTTGATGTTGTGTCTGCAGGCTCAGATGTAACTACATCAGTTGGTACTGTTGGTTCAGAAATTGCTGTGGTCCCGATAGGCTCAGATATTAATGTTTCGGTAAAACCTGTGAGTTCAGAGAGTGTAGTTTCAGCAGGCAATGATGTTACATCTTCGGTCTGAACTGTTGCTTCAGATTGTGTGGTTGCCTCAACAGGCTCAGAAGTTACTGTATCAGTGGGACTTGTTTCGTCAGGTGTTGATGTTGTGTCTGCAGGCTCAGATGTAACTACATCAGTTGGTACTGTTGGTTCAGAAATTGCTGTGGTTCCAATCGGCTCAGATATTAATGTTTCTGTAAAACTTGTGAGTTCAGAGAGTGTAGTTTCAGCAGGCAGTGATGTTACATCTTCGGTCTGAACTGTTGCTTCAGATTGTGTGGTTGCCTCAACAGGCTGAGAGGTTACTGTATCAGTGGGACTTGTTTCGTCAGGTGTTGATGTTGTGTCGGCAGGCTCAGATGTAACTACGTCAGTTGGAAGTGTTGGTTCAGAAATTGCTGTGGTTCCGATAGGCTCAGAAGTTATGCTCTCTGTAAAATCTGTGACTTCAGAAGGTGTGGTCTCCACAGGCAGTGATGTTCCTTGTTCAGTCTGAACTGTTGCTTCAGATTGTGTGGTTGCCTCAACAGGCTCAGAGGTTACTGTATCAGTGGGACTTGTTTCGTCAGGTGTGGATGTCGTGTCTGCAGGCTCAGATGTAACTATATCAGTTGGTAGTGTTGGTTCAGAAATTGCTGTGGTTCCAATCGGCTCAGATATTAATGTTTCTGTAAAACTTGTGAGTTCAGAGAGTGTAGTTTCAGCAGGCAGTGATGTTACATCTTCGGTCTGAACTGTTGCTTCAGATTGTGTGGTTGCCTCAACAGGCTCAGAGGTTACTGTATCAGTGGGACTTGTTTCGTCAGGTGTTGATGTTGTGTCGGCAGGCTCAGATGTAACTACGTCAGTTGGAAGTGTTGGATCAGAAATTGCTGTGGTTCCGATAGGCTCAGAAGTTATGCTCTCTGTAAAATCTGTGACTTCAGAAGGTGTGGTCTCCACAGGCAGTGATGTTCTTTGTTCAGTCTGAACTGTTGCTTCAGATTGTGTGGTTGCCTCAACAGGCTCAGAGGTTACTGTATCAGTGGGACTTGTTTCGTCAGGTGTTGATGTTGTGTCTGCAGGCTCAGATGTAACTACATCAGTTGGTACTGTTGGTTCAGAAATTGCTGTGGTCCCGATAGGCTCAGATATTAATGTTTCGGTAAAACCTGTGAGTTCAGAGAGTGTAGTTTCAGCAGGCAATGATGTTACATCTTCGGTCTGAACTGTTGCTTCAGATTGTGTGGTTGCCTCAACAGGCTCAGAAGTTACTGTATCAGTGGGACTTGTTTCGTCAGGTGTGGATGTCTTGTCTGCAGGCTCAGATGTAACTATATCAGTTGGTAGTGTTGGTTCAGAAATTGCTGTGGTTCCAATCGGCTCAGATAATAATGTTTCTGTAAAACTTGTGAGTTCAGAGAGTGTAGTTTCAGCAGGCAGTGATGTTACATCTTCGGTCTGAACTGTTGCTTCAGATTGTGTGGTTGCCTCAACAGGCTCAGAGGTTACTGTATCAGTGGGACTTGTTTCGTCAGGTGTTGATGTTGTGTCGGCAGGCTCAGATGTAACTACGTCAGTTGGAAGTGTTGGTTCAGAAATTGCTGTGGTTCCGATAGGCTCAGAAGTTATGCTCTCTGTAAAATCTGTGACTTCAGAAGGTGTGGTCTCCACAGGCAGTGATGTTCCTTGTTCAGTCTGAACTGTTGCTTCAGATTGTGTGGTTGCCTCAACAGGCTCAGAGGTTACTGTATCAGTGGGACTTGTTTGGTCAGTTGTTGATGTTGTGTCGACAGGCTCAGATGTAACTACATCAGTTGGAAGTGTTGGTTCAGAAATTGCTGTGGTTCCGATAGGCTCAGAAGTTATGCTCTCTGTAAAATCTGTGACTTCAGAAGGTGTGGTCTCCACAGGCTGTGATGTTACTTGTTCAGTCTGAACTGTTGTTTCAGATTGTGTGGTTGCCTCAACAGGCTCAGAAGTTACTGTATCAGTGGGACTTGTTTCGTCAGGTGTGGATGTCGTGTCTGCAGGCTCAGATGTAACTATATCAGTTGGTAGTGTTGGTTCAGAAATTGCTGTGGTTCCGATAGGCCCAGAAGTTATGCTCTCTGTAAAATCTGTGACTTCAGAAGGTGTGGTCTCCACAGGCTTTGATGTTACTTGTTCAGTCTGAACTGTTGTTTCAGACTGTGTGGTTGCCTCAACAGGCTCAGAAGTTACTGTATCAGTGGGACTTGTTTCGTCAGGTGTTGATGTTGTGTCTGCAGGCTCAGATGTAACTACGTCAGTTGGTACTCTTGATTCAGATATTTCTGTGGTTCCAACAGAATCAGACGTTAATGTTTCTGTAAAACCTGTGAGTTCAGAGAGTGTAGTTTCAGCAGGCAGTGATGTTACATCTTCGGTTTGAACTGTTGCTTCAGATTGTGTGGTTGCCTCAACAGGCTCAGAGGTTACTGTATCAGTGGGACTTGTTTCATCGGGTGTTGATGTTGTGTCTGCAGGCTCAGATGTAACTACATCAGTTGGTACTGCTGGTTCAGAAATTGCTGTGGTTCCAGTCGGCTCAGATATTAATGTTTCTGTAAAACCTGTGAGTTCAGAGAGTGTAGTTTCAGCAGGCAGTGATGTTACATCTTCGGTCTGAACTGTTGCTTCAGATTGTGTGGTTGCCTCAACAGGCTCAGAGGTTACTGTATCAGTGGGACTTGTTTCATCGGGTGTTGATGTTGTGTCTGCAGGCTCAGATGTAACTACATCAGTTGGTAGTGTTGGTTCAGAAATTGCTGTGGTTTCGATAGGCCCAGAAGTTATGCTCTCTGTAAAATCTGTGACTTCAGAAGGCGTGATCTCCACAGGCTGTGATGTTACTTCTTCGGTCTGAACTGTTGTGTCAGATTGTGTGGTTGCCTCAACAGGCTCAGAGGTTACTGTATCAGTGGGACTTGTGTCATCGGGTGTTGATGTTGCGTCTGCAGGCTCAGATGTAACTATATCAGTTGGAAGTGTTGGTTCAGAAATTGCTGTGGTTCCGATAGGCTCAGAAGTTATGCTCTCTGTAAAATCTGTGACTTCAGAAGGTGTGGTCTCCACAAGCTGTGATGTTACTTGTTCAGTCTGAACTGTTGCTTCAGATTGTGTGGTTGCCTCAACAGGCTCAGAGGTTACTGTATCAGTGGGACTTGTTTGGTCAGTTGTTGATGTTGCGTCTGCAGGCTCAGATGTAACTAATTCAGTTTGAAGTGTTGGTTCAGAAATTGCTGTGGTTCTGATAGGCTCAGACGTTAATGTTTCTGTAAAACCTGTGAGTTCAGAGAGTGTAGTTTTAGCAGGCAGAGATGTTCCTTGTTCAGTCTGAACTGTTGCTTCAGATTGTGTGGTTGCCTCAAAAGACTGAGAGGTTACTGTATCAGTGGGACTTGTTTCGTCAGGAGTTGATGTTGTGTCTGCAGGCTCAGATGTAACTATTTCAGTTGGTACTGTTGGTTCAGAAATTGCTGTGGTCCCAATAGGCTCAGATATTAATGTTTCGGTAAAACCTGTGAGTTCATAGAGTGTAGTTTCAGCAGGCTGTGATGTTACTTGTTCAGTCTGAACTGTTGCTTCAGATTGTGTGGTTGCCTCAACAGGCTCAGAGGTTACTGTATCAGTGGGACTTGTTTCGTCAGGTGTTGATGTTGTGTCGGCAGGCTCAGATGTAACTACGTCAGTTGGAAGTGTTGGTTCAGAAATTGCTGTGGTTCCAATAGGCTCAGACGTTAATGTTTCTGTAAAACCTGTGAGTTCAAAGAGTGTAGTTTCAGCAGGCAGTGATGTTCCTTTTTCGGTCTGAACTGTTGCTTCAGATTGTGTGGTTGCCTCAACAGGCTCAGAGGTTACTATATCAGTGGGACTTGTTTCGTCAGGTGTTGATGTTGTGTCTGCAGGCTCAGATGTAACTACATCAGTTGGTACTGTTGGTTCAGAAATTGCTGTGGTTCCAATAGGCTCAGACGTTAATGTTTCTGTAAAACCTGTGAGTTGAGAGAGTGTAGTTTCAGCAGGCAGTGATGTTACATCTTCCGTCTGAACTGTTGCTTCAGATTGTGTGGTTGCCTCAACAGGCTCAGAAGTTACTGTATCAGTGGGACTTGTTTCGTCAGGTGTTGATGTTGTGTCTGCAGGCTCAGATGTAACTTCATCAGTTGGTACTGTTGGTTCAGAAATTGCTGTGGTTCCAATAGGCTCAGACGTTAATGTTTCTGTAAAACCTGTGAGTTCAGAGAGTGTAGTTTCAGCAGGCAGTGATGTTCCTTGTTCAGTCTGAACTGTTGCTTCAGATTGTGTGGTTTCCTCAACAGGCTCAGAGGTTACTGTATCAGTGAGACTTGTTTCGTCAGGTGTTGATGTGTCTTCAGGCTCAGATGTAACGTCTTCGGTCTGAACTGTTGCTTCAGATTCTGTGGTTGCCTCAACAGGCTCAGAGGTTACTGTATCATTGGGACTTGTTTCGTCAGGTGTTGCTGTTGTTTTTGCAGGCTCAGATGTAACTACATCAGTTGGTACTGTTGCTTCAGAAATTGCTGTTGTTCCCATTCGCTTAGACTTTATTGAATTACTTGGGTTGGATTTTTCAGGGTCAAAGGTATTCCTCTTATTTCTATAAACTTTTGGTTTAATTTGCGAAATTTTCCCCGCAGGATGTGAACTTTTAAATTCAAATGTTGTTCTATCAGGCTCATTAGTTTCTGAATCAGATGGAGTTGTTTTTTCAGATCCTGAAGTAATTCCATCAGACTCAGATGTTACTTGTTCAGTAAGACGTTTGGGCCCATGCAGCTTTGTGGGCTCTACGTGTTGTGAGCTTAGTGTTTCATTTTGACCATTTCGTTTAGGTGCTTTGGTTTTCTCCATAGGACCGTTTGTCACTGAAGTCTTTTCCGCTACCCAGATTTTTGACCACTGTTGAACCTGCATAGAGAAATATTCTGGAAAATAAAGGAAAAAAATAGTTATGAAGGTTTGGGATAAACATTTCTTTCACAATCAGAATTTGTTTCTTTTAGTATGAGCTGGATGGTGAGAACACAATTGTGGAGGAAGGCTAGGGACCTTTGACTTCTTTCATAAACAGTATTAAATACAAAAAGATGTGGAGACATGTGTGCAGGGTGGTCAAAGAGTCATTTGCCAGTGTTGGAACATTATAAATATCATAGCATAGACTGTCAGAAATGCACACTGAAAAATAAAATTCATGTAACTCTACTAAAAACTCTTTCTGCTCCTGCTGTCATGTTGGTGGCTGTAGTTATAAATGTTATATTTGGGCTTTTCTTTGTTCCAGTGCTACACATTCCTTCATTAACTGGTCAGATACATGGGTTCTAAGAACATTAGTAATACTCCTGTACCTGTGTACAGCAAGTTATTTTCTTTTATTCTTCAGTTTCTGTATGTTGTAAGTCAACTGCACTATGGTGTGGCAGTCATTCATTCATGTCACTAAATTATGCACAGTACTCTTTGTTGTCTCAACCCATATGTGGTTGATTAAATTTATTATCTTTAATTTTTAATTTAATGATATGCAGATAAATAGTGCATTATCAGTACCATTCAGGAGCCTGGTGATTTGTTTGCAAAATAACTTAAATACCTAAATAAAAAAAAAAAAGTTTTAATAATCTAAAGAATGGAATTTTAGTGTGCCTGTGCTGCCCTCACCAAGTGTACCCTTGCGAGGCTAGACAGCCAGCTAACATCAAATGATGAATGCGAGGCGACTTCTTGGTCACAGACACACTGTCATTTATTTTTTTGTAAAACTGAAATACAACAGAAAAAACAACGCAAGTCAATATCCATACAAAAACGTAAACAACAGTACACATTAGCAAAGTAAAATGGAGTTAGAAACCAAGCTAAACTAAACAATACGCAAGTTAGCTGCTAATATAAAATGCTACAAACACAACACACTAAACGTACCATTTAAAACTACATCCACCAACTTTAAAACACCACACTCCCTTACTGCCCTGCTCACTCAGGTAACGTAGCTGAGCGGAGAGGCAAAGATAAGAGTTACAAAATTGTCAAGAAGAGCGCTCATTTTGTTGCCATTTTCAAAAATTAAGAAAGGAACCACACTCACTCCAATACAAATTACATGAAGTAAAGAAAAAATATCTTTTACATTTTTACACCTTTTAACACTATTTTTAATCTAAAGACAGCACAGTGCCAACAAAGCCTCTTTATTTGCCTGTTGTAAACACTTTCATGCTAAAATCACAAAAACACTGATCCATAATGGTTTGTATTTCTTCAACATTTTCCTTGCAAATAATATATACAAATTACAAATACAACAGTTCAGACTGAACAAGTAACAGTTTCTCCACTCCATCACACATACAATCCCAAACAGAGGACTTTTACATGTGACACAATATACAGTAAAGTATCCAGTTTCACTTTCAGATTTTACTACATTCCAGTTTTATGCTAAAAGAATTTCAATTCATTTTTACCCTCATCCACACTCAATATCTCATAATGAAAAGGAAAAAAAAACTGAATTTTAGAAATGTTTGTAAATTAATTAAACATATTCTTTTTGAAGTTATTTTTTAATTTTATAATATTAAGATTTTTCTCTCAAAAAGTATTTACCTTTTAGTCTTTTCCTGGTACTTTCTAGATTTTATATTTAAACCAAATGACCATATAATACATTTTTATATGTATCCATTATGTATAAACTACCAGACAGCATATAAAGTAGTTACAACATTAAAAATACTCTTACACTAAAGTGGCAATTTCAGAGATTCTATCTTAAAATATTGTATTATTTATGAATGTAGTATTATGAACTGGGTGTCTGTTGCAACATTCCTGGAAAAATGCTGTTTTAAGTTAACCAAACTGTAATTTGTTGACTTTTATTAAGAAGAAGTCACAGGAAATCCAGTGTGTTTATCAGTGAGCTCAGCAGCAGCTGTAAACTGTTAGATGTAGAGCTGCAGGAGATAGACTGCACACCTCAAACTTCTTAGCCCCACAAGGGTATAAATCATATTTGGTGCTGATAGAATAAAAATCAAAAAAAGCCTATTCAAATTACTGTTTTTGACATTATGCAAATTAGCGAAAATCCATGAATAGGCTTTTTTTTTGTTGAGCATATTGAGTTGTAGAAGTGAGTACAATTTGAATGGGCTGCTGACCTGTAAAATTTTTCACTTTTTTGACTTAATTATAGAGACACCATCAAGCAGATTGGGATCATATTTCCTGGGAAACATTTGCACACATTTAAGGTTGGCAAAGGTTGGTTGGTTGGTTTTTAGTGAGTGAATTTGCAAACTTGTAAAATGTTTGAAGCCGATACTATAATGTCTGACAACATTCTTTTAGTCATGAAAAAGAAAACACTATTTTTTTCTAAAATTTATGTGTTTTTCTGAAGAAAAAAAATTACTTTCTGAAAAAAACCCTTTTTTTCAGCTCCCAGTTTTCCGAGGGATTTATGATTACTAGGAACTTGATCATTTGACTCCTCATAAGACTCACACACCACCCAAGTCTCAGCAATGCATCATGCAAACCGTTTGTCTATTTGAAACTCAGAGAAGCACCTTTCAGCCTCAACTCTAACCACCTGGACTGGAAAACATGTTACCTGTGAACATAACCCAGGCAGCAAGTACATTTTGTCTGAAATGTGTTTGGAAAAACTTTTTTCCACGGCTGGTGGGGGTGCACGTACTGCACCCCACCAGCCACAAAGTTTTATCCAGAGCCTTACAAACTTGACAAATTACTATCACCAACTATTCTAAATTAACAAACAAATTAATTTTTATTATGTAAGCATTAAAATGCTAACATAGTAATGCAGTATATGTTATATAGTATTAACAACAAAATAAGACTAACTTATATTTTCTTTTCTGATGCGCCCAGTCCCAGCCATGCCATACACCCTAATTCAATGCTTGCTTCCATGTGACCTTGACTCCATCTAATGCAATCAAATGGGACTAAAAAGGACCCTAAAACCAGTAAAAGAATGGGATTTTTGAGTGATCAAGACCTCACATAAGAGAGGTTGTTCCTGGTGGTTTCTGGCATTAACAGTAACTGTAGCTTATTGTTAAGCTTAAGTGAGATTTTTAGCTACTCCTTTCCACTCTTAGAAAATAAAGTATTAAATTCGGTTTAATATTTGTGTTAACAATACAAGGGGGACTTTGTGGTACTTTGAGCTCTAACTTAATTCAGCTTTTCCCTGTTTATACAACTGTAGTTTGGTAGACTTGTAAAGCATACTTATCCATTACCACATTAGACATTTGCACCTTCACTGGTCTAATCCAGCAGATGGCAACAGCTTCTTTGTTTTCTAGAGGGTAGCCAAGTTGAGCTGTTGGACTGGCTGTGTATGTAATTTCTGATTCCAGTCCTGAATCAACTGTTGAGTAAATATAAGTCTGCTACATGTATAGTTGGACTATACAAGCTTATCACACCAAGCTTAAAAACTACATTGCTCATCTATAACCACAAGCTCCTTGGTGCATGTTGCACCAGGGGCGATCAAACAAAATAACCAGTCAGCCAGGTCAAACAAAATAACTTCTTAAAGTTACTTCTTGAATGTAAAACTGTAAAATGAAATACAGACAAAAGAATGAACCTGCTTAGAGGATACCAAAAATTCTCTTATTTTAAATTAATTAAATTTAAGAGCAGTAAAAAGCAATAAAATAGTTAATCTGAAACTTCCATTAATGGTGAAATCTATGAATTCGTGGTAAATGTATGTATAAAAACATGTTTCTATGTGGTATCCCTTGTTTCTACACAGAAACACAGTTTTGTGAGTGGAATATTCTCATGAATCTTACCATCAGCAGGACATAAACAGATGAGTAGAGCAGAGATAATCAGGAAATGTGTAGAAAATGCCATGACCAGATCATATCCCAGGCAATGATGCTCAGTGAATGACACAAAATGCTCAAATCCAAATGTAGAAAATGCAAAACGGCCACATACGTGTTAATCACATTCACCTACGCACACTCTGTAAAGTGGCTGACTTCCGTGAATCAGCTCTATCTAAACACACCCATCCAGTGTCAAGGTGTCAAGAAATGCCACAGACAGTAGGACTGACAGAGATAAGAGGAATGAACGTGATACACTTAACAAAGTTAGAAGTTACAATCAGATTCTTTTACACTTACTAACCCCTAACCCTAACCCTAGCTGCAGCAGATGGTAAGGGGTGCGTGATGATAAGGGGCAACCACACTTTGTGTCACCTCTCTATTCTAACTTTTTCCATGAAAATCTTGCGTTTGTGTTTTTAATGAGTATTTAAACAATAACTTTTTTTTTTTGTCCAAATGGGGACCAAAAACTGCTGCTGCTGCTGCAGTCAAAAAATGACAGAATATGAGCGGTGAGATGAAAATGTGGGCTGGACAGCTAAACACTGAGCTCAAACTCACTAAAAAGATCTGCAAGGATGAGAGAAGCTGTAGGTTTGTAGGTCATAGATAATTGCTGCTTAGCTGCTTTAAGCAAGAGTCAGGAAACCAAGTGCTGTACTAAGTCTGGGGTGTTTTTTCAGTCACTTTATGGGGAAAATTGGTAATGCTGTAATTTAAATTCTTTTTTTTTTTTTAATTCTTGCTTTCTGCAGTACCTGTGCATAGATCTATAGAATGGACAAGGTTAGGGGACGACTATAATCATGCCAAATAAGCTACGTTAAACTATGATTGTGGTTCAGTTGCCATCAATATAAAATTGAAAGTTAGTGCCAGGTCTGTATGAATCAGCAAGTCAGGACACACTAAAAGCCACTCACCATCCCCAACCACCTCACTCTTACTTTCTTGCTACAAAGTGTACAATCAATGGCAACACTGGATAATTGCTATTACACTGTAAAAATATATTCATTTTATTTAAAAAAATAAATAAAAGGAATGTAAACGCTTTGCTTCAGAAAAAATAAACCTAAGCTGATGTGTTAGAATAACTAGTTTATTATGAGTGCGCAATACTCAAAATTAAGTAGTAATTAAGTAATCAAATTAGTAGTACTAAAACAAAACTTCAAGTTTAATTCAATTTTATTTTATTTATATAGTGCCTTCCAATCAAAACTGTCTCAAAGCACTTTACAGAGACCCAAAGCCTGACCCCAGAGCAAGCAGTTAAGGTGACACTGGCAAGAAAAAAACTCCATTGTAACAGGAAGAAGGCGGTGGTGAAGGAGACGTGCCCCCCTGCCTCTGCCAGCATGGCCGTGGTGCTCCTGAGCAAGGCACTGATCCCTGCCACAGCGTCTCTAATGCATGTGCATGCTTGTGTGTGTGTTTTTCGTTCGCTTTGTGTGGGTAAAATGCAGAGAGTAATTTCCCCAGGAACTAAAACTTAAACTTCAACAGAACCGGGCTCATATGGGGGACCCTCCTGCTGATGGCACCGTGACATCCTCTGTACATTTTGCAATGTAGCAGGTTACTTGAAGGGTTAGGGTTAGGGTTAGGGTTAGGGTTCTTGAAGCAGTCCTGAAGTGCAGAGGCTGCACCCTCTGGCCAGATCCGCATGTGTTTCATCTCTGACCTGCTGCGCTTCAGGAACGGTTTGTATGCCGGTACCAGCATGACAGAACGGTGAGCAGAGCGACCAATGGGGGGTCAGGGGGTCGCTCTGTACGCGTCGGGAGAGTTTGTATACACCAAGTCCAACATGTTCTCTCCTCTGGTTTTAATGTCCACACATTGTTTGAATTTGGGGAGCACAGTCTTTAAGCTGGTCTTTAAGCTAGTCTTTAAGACAAGTTAATACAGGAGTAATATGATCTCTCTTGCTAATTCCAGTCAATACTCTCGCTGCAGCATTTTGGATCAGCTGGAGGCTTTTTAGAGAGTTAACTGGACATCCCAATAATAGGGAATTACAGTAGTCCAGCCTAGAACTAGTGGACTAGTTTTTCAGCATCACTCTGAGTTAAGTTAAAGGACAAATCTTGATCAAAAATAACTCCAAGGTTCCTCACAGTCATACTGGAGGCTAAATTAATGCCATCCTGAGTAACTATATAGATAAACTGTTTCTGAGGTGTTTGGGAGCAAACAAAATAACCTCACTTTTGTCTTAATTCAGAAGATGTCTTTAAGACATGCCTGTCTATAAATATAGCTCATCCGCATAGCAATGGAAATTTATTCCATGCTTCATGATAATATTGCCTAGGGGAAGCATGTATTAGCATCAGCATCAGTCCAAGCACAGAACCCTGTGGAACTCCATGATTAACTCTGGTATAAATGGAGGAATTGTCAATAACATGAACAAACTGTATCTGATAGATATGATTTAAACCAGCCTAGTGCTGTTCTTTTTATCACAATGACATGTCCAATCTTTCCAATAGGGTACTATGATCAATAGTGTCAAATGCAGCACTAAGATCTAGTAGGACACGTATAGAGACAAGTCCATTGTCCACCAGTCCTGTTTCTGTGCTATGATGTTCTCTAAATCCTGACTGAAAAACTTCAAACAAACCGTTCCTATGCAGATGGTCACAAAACTGAGTTGCAACAGCCTTTTCAAGAATTTTAGAAGTAAAGGGGAGATTGAATATAGGTCTACAGTTTGCTAAAGTGCCAGGGTCAAGAGAAAGCTTTTTAAGTAGAGGTTTGATAACTACAACCTTAAAAGCCTGTGGAACATATCCTCTTACTAAAGAGAAATTTATCTGATCTAATAAGGAGGTGCCAATCAAGGGCAAAACATCTTTGAGAAGTCTGGTTGGGAAAGGGTCCATGACATCCAAGACATGTTGATGGTTTAGATTTAGTAACTACTGAAGTCAACTCAGCAAGGTCTATAGGAGAAAAACAGTCTAATGACAAATCAGGACTGGCAGATGTTTCTGAAGTTACTGCTCTTGACACACCTACATTATTAACAGATGTAGGAAGGATGTGATGAATTCTATCTTTAATATCTACTATTTTGTTGGTAAAGAAACTCCTAAAGTCATCACTAGTGAGAGCTAGAAAAATGCATGGCTCGACAGAGCTATGACTCTTACTCAGCCTGGCTTACAGTGCTGAAAAGAAACCTAGGGTTGTTTTTGTTTTCCGCTATTAAGGATGAATAATAGGTGGTTCTTGCCTTACAAAGGGCGTTTTTATGTTATGAAGCTGTCTTTCCAGGCTAGGTGTAATTCTTTTAGATTAGTGGATAGCCACTTCTTTTCCACCTTTTGTGATATCTGTGATAAGTACGAATTTGTAAATCATTCCATGGAGCTAGCTTATGACCTTTTTCAGAGGGGCAACATAGTCAAGGGTTGTACGTAATGAAACTGCAGTACTATCAACTAGATATTCTATATCTGCTGGGGTAAAGTTCAGGTCATTGCCCTCTGCAAAACTGGCACAAGGCAATGGAGATGGAATAACTTCCTTACATTTGGTAACAGTATTATTAGACAAATACAGTAGTTAATTTAGACAAAAGAGATCTAATTGTGGTGTTTTTAGGTTCAGACAACTTGCACCTCTTGCCTTTTTTGGTTTATACACTTTTTGTTGACGGGGAGCAGACAGTCTCCAATCAGGTTGTCCATTTCCAAGTTGCTGCTTGTGCGGTTGAGCAGTCGGCTAGCTCAGCAGTATTTTTGTCTGTTAATGTCCTTATTCGTTACTCTTCTTTTCTTATATGTGCCTTCTGTCTACCCTGTCATAGGACAGTGGATGTCTGTGTTTTTTTTTTTTAAACTTTTTTAGCACTAATTCACGTAGAAGCAACTTCTTCCAGTCACACATTCTGGCCACAGTCATCCCTGTAGCCATTGGCCTTTAGCACAGTTAGCAGTTAGCCTTTGTCTACTTCCACCTCGACTACTACCGGACTACTACACCCTACAGCCTGGTTTTTCTCCTATCTCTGGAACACACAGTATTGATATTCGTGGACTTGTTTTGACAGTGACATGCTTGCAGTGGCTGCTTCTCTGCAAGTTTGCCTCCGCTGTTGTAATCTGCCTGACAGTCCACGGCTCACCTACGTCAGAGACTACCTCATACAGCTCCAACTTAAGTCACACCATATCATTATCACGAACAACTTTCCATAGGAAATACTCTGTGCAGACTCCTCCAACCAACACAACTCCACTCGCAGCAGAACAAAGATAACAAGAACAAAGGAATAAAAACGACAATGATGGCATGCTGCACATTGACGCCTTCTCCCCGCCACTACGACTGGATCAAGACAGTGAACTCACTGGGAAACAACATGGTGGCAGCATGTGTCTGTATGTAAACACAAGCTGGTGCTCCACGGTCATAGTGAGGGAGAAACTGTGCACCACAGACATGGAGCTTCTGGCTGTTTCCCTTTGCCCATTTTACCTCCCCAGAGAATTTCCACAGCTCTTTCTCATTCTGGTTTATATCCACCCCAGAGCCAGCGCAGCTACAGCTTCTGAGCACCAGCACTCTAAACAAATTAGATATCACCGAACTCTCCTAAGTTCATCCTGGGAGACTTCAACCACTGCTCTCCTGACAAGTCCCTTAAAGGTTAACATCACAATGCTAACACACTCACAATGACGGGAGGGAGTTTAATCTCGAGTCCAAAGTGGAACTAGTACAACGGCATTTTTGTTGATATTACCAGGTTTGCTGGGCACAGTTATACTGGTCCACATTTCTTTCTTTTTTAACTACAAATGGGGCTAAATATGAGATGCAAGCAAGTAACTCAAAGTAATGTGCATTATGAAATGTGCATTCTGAAAATGAAATGTAATATCGTATTACATATATGCATATCTTATGGATGTATCATGTATCTTATGTTTAATGCAATACGACACCATCAGTGCCACTTGTAAATCGCCCAAGGACATGCCAAGATAAAATCATGTGATTTCATCATGGACATTGACCAGTGGCTCCTAAAGTATTGCATAAAATGGCCACATGAAGAGCACTTCAGAGACTGTTCTTGGCTTTATGTGGACTTTGTACTCAGGCAGTAGTTGGGTGGTGACTAATGAAGTTTTAAAGCCCACAAGAACTCAAGTACAGAGACCACGTTGTCCTCTCCCATCTTCTCTCATACACAGCTGCGAGATATCATGTGGCTATGTGATCTCTCAGCCATATCCAGAACAACTGACCTACTCTATTGACTGATAAAGATAATAAAATGCAATTGAAAGCTCTGGAACAAGCTAATGAAAAGAACGTATGATTAGGAATATGCTGGTTTCTGGGTATATTCTTCTATAAACATTTTTACTGTGTTGTTATTAGGGCTTGTCCGCGGTGGTCAAACGTGCTTATCTAGATTTTACAATGGCTCCAAATGTGACACACCTATCATTTGTCAGTGACAGTAACTGCAGTATAATGCCATGCAGCGCTAATGCTCATTTGGAATCCACAGGACACAACCCACTCACAGCCTCACTCCTGGAGGGGTCAAAGGCTGGTACAGGAGAGGTTATAAAACCTCTCCCACTATCATAAAGATGGATTGAATTGTGTCTTATCAGACACTAAAGCCTGACAAAACTTCCCTGTGAGTTCACTATTTTCCATAAGCACAGCAAATTATCAGTATGACAGCTATGTGTTTCCATTGACCTTGTAGTAGTACAGCTATTTTTAAAATGATAAACTTGAAATAAAACAAACACAGCTTGCAGTGCGGAATGCACACAGCAATGAATACATAAGGCACAACCAAATTTTGAAACAATGAAAACATATGCAAACACTAATTTATAGTTTAATACATTTTCCATGTCAGGCAATAATTACATAATACTACAATCAACAATTCTTTACTGTGATAAAACTCACATTTATTTTTTCTATTATCTGTGTTTTTGAAAACTTCCAGGGCTGAAGGATGATATTTATTCAAGTACTATACATCAGTATAATTTGAAGATACTTGTACTTGACTTTCTACCTTAAGTCACTTTGTATTTCTTCTTCTCTACGTTTCAGAGGAAATGACAGAATTGCATTTTCCCTCCATTTATCTGACAGTTACAGTCACTAGTCACTGCTGAGGCCAGGATTTTAGTGTGAGTGAGGTACTACTACTGTGGCAATATCCAAGTTCCCCCAACAAAACCTTGCCTACTTTAAACATTTTTGACCTCTATAAGATGGTCTCAATGTTGTTTCATGCCATTTTGGGGAGAAAAAGGAAAAAAACTACATTTCGTTAATCATTATGTATTTAGTGTTTTTTAGTTTGGCAAAACATCCTTACCATGAAACCTTAAGAGGGAGTTCTGAAGCTTTTAATCACGTCTTATGATCCTCATTAGCAGATGGAATTTATCCAGTTGGCGTGTTGGAGATGGTGTGTTCATTTCTAAAAATAGCACAGTTTTACAACTGCTAGGTTGGAGGGGTGTTGAACTGCTACTTCCTGGAAATTATTAGGAAATTATGGACATAAAATGAAATGCTTTTCTCCACAAAGGATGTTTTTTTCTAGTTTGCTGTGGAAGAATGTCACTGTCCTCCATAGAGCCCTAACCTCAACCCTATCCAACACCACTGGGATGAACTGGAACTCTTAACAGGAGCAATAGTTCAGTTGTCTTTGTGTCTTAAGTGTATGCTGGGATCCAAATGTGTGAGACCACATTGAAAATCTATAATATTTTCACATAAACCTGGAAATAATCAGAAAGTTTAAGGATTCAAAGACATTGCAAAACAAAAGAAGTTCTGTCATTTAAAATTAAGAAGAAATATTCTATCCCAAGGTCACCAATCACACTTAAGCATGGTGCATCAACCAATGGAGCTCTGTCAGGACTAGGAGGCAAAGACTAGGGCCCAAATGCACGACCCCTCAGACGTAGTCAAAAAATAATAATTTTATTCTAACAAAGTAGCAACAGAAAATTACTCATGAAGGAAGACGGCAAACCAACTGGACAAAGTACCAAACAAGAATCCTGCTTCCTGCTTCTGAGGAGTGCAGACGTGTTTCTGACTGCTCCTACTGTCTCTTGGCTTGCTTTTTTGTTTCTCTCGTCTCGTCTTTGTGATTTTCTTTCCTGAGCACCCTGCTCTGCTACTCTTGGGATATATTTTTTGAGATGGAGCTTATTAACTGGTCACTCAGTGCATTGGACAAAATTTTCCCACAAAGAAAAGAATCACCGGGAGAACCACTCTGCCCTGAGGGGACATTCGCTGCGGGGTATGTCCGAGATGCTTGGGACTCCTGGCGTCTGGTATGCCTGGAAGCGCTGTCCCTGGAAGACGTGGAGGATCTATTTATCTATTGGACATTGATAGCAGGGATACTACTGATTGGCCTGGGTATTGCCCTGATCTATCGGAGAATTGGAAAAACCGCTGCTGGCAGATTGGCACTACCGCTAAGCGCGGAGATAAAACAGCACCTCGGGTTCATGGATACTCGGCTGACGGAATTCCATCAGAAGATGGCTCGGATCGAAGGACTGATCAGTGACATCTCAGCCCGATCTGAGGAGGAACAGAGACGAAGTGATAACATCGGAAGACAGTCCGAACACCTGAGATCAGTGAAGGGACTGTCTGTCAAGCTTGAGGAGATGTCGAAGCTACTCCATGCATCTGCAGGGGATGATGAGCACCGATACCAGTCTGATTGACTACTGATCTAGATAAATTCAACGCGGATCGATAAAATTGCTTTGTGCATATTGGCTGTATTCTTTCTGTCCCTTGCCCCCCCCTCTCCCGGCCTAGAAGAATAGCTCTGCAGCTGTGCTCCTATCAAATTCCTACGCAGCTCGTATCTCCCTTCAAGGACAACTGATGAACTGACCTGTAAACATCCCGGCAGTCTAGGTCATACAAATCGCAAACACTTCTCATAGACTGATGCACACACACTCCCCTCCCTACCCACCCCCCATCTACCGTCTGCCTCCGCACCTTATCTTTTGTAACCCCCCCCGTCCCTATGTGTCCATGAAAAAATTCCAGCATGTTTCCACGTGTACTGTGTACAAAAGTCATAATGTATGATGTGACTGTGTGTCAATGTATGTATTGCAACTTGCAAATTAACTTTCAGGAAAGCGTGTGGTGGCGCAAACATTTTGCTGCGGCCCGGAGGCTATACTCACAAACAAAAACAAAATTTCGCCTGTACTTCTGTGCAAGTGACAATAAAGTTCCTATCCTATCCTATCACCCATAAAGAGGAAAAAGGCACAATAACAAAAATACAAAACATGAACACAAAATCAGTCTTAGAGAGGAGGAAGAACGAGCAAAACAAAATCAGAAACAAAGTAACAACTAAATTCAGAACCAGACCAGGGATATGATGAAGATGAGAGATCCAAGACAAAGCAAAAGACATGAGCCGAGGGCGAGAGAAAAAGGCATGGGACACGGCATGAAACTCTGCATGAGACAAGACATTAGACAAAAAACGAACAATCACACAGGCGGGAAACCAAACACAGAGAGGAAGTAAAACAAGACATGACACACAAGGAATATACTTTCAAAATAAAACTAAACTGAAAATGTCCAAAAGTACAAAAAAGAGTTCAAAACATAAAAAGGGCTCAGAAAACAGCCCCCTTAGAGGCTAGTCATGACAAGCTCCTTTGCATTAAAATTCAGATTTCCTTGAGCTGTGTCTCTTCCATTGAAGCACATGTTCAGACGGCACTCAGGTGGATCTGATCTCCTCGTCAGAGGCTAGTTAATGTAACTCGACCTGCAGCCAGTGTTCACCTGTTATAAATAAGACTGTGCCTAAATGTTCCAGCACATCATTGTGATAGTGGGAAAAATGGCATCAGAATTAAGTGACAGTGTCAGGGGTCAGATTGTTATTCTAAGCAAAGAGGGGCTTTCTCAAAGTCACATCATTGCTGGACTAAAGGTTTCTGAGGGGACAGTGCATGGGACTCTAAAAATACTTTGCAGAACGTGGATCAGTTGTATCCAGACCACAATCAGCCAGAACAAAGTAACCACACAAACAGAAGATCAATACATCAACCTTAGTTTACTGAGAGATAGAAAAGAAACCAACACAGATACAGAATTTACTAAATAAATAAAACAAGACTCCAGTCAGCTCAAGTACTGTCAAAAGAAGGCTGTGTTGTAATTTAATTCAATTCAATTCAGTTTTATTTATATAGCGCCTTCCACAATCAAAATTGTATTGTATATTGTATACATTGTAAACAATAAACAGCAGCAGGTGGGTGGAGCCAGGACCATAGAACATGCAGCTCCGGAGCCAAAGATACCTGCAGAAAGGTACAGAGAAAGAGAGACCAGAGAGAAACAAGTACAGGACTACGGGACAGAGAAGACACAGAGTTAATGACGTGTAATAAAGGCTAATAAATGTGAGAGTGGGTCTGAGGAGAGAGAGAGAGAGAGAGAGAGAGAGAAGAAGTGCGCAGAAGATCATGGGATGTCCCCCAGCAGCCTAGGCTTATAGCAGCATAACTAAGGGATGGTTCAGTTGCCAGAGCCAGCCCTACTAAGGGCTATATCCTTAACTGTAACAGTGTCTATAGAGATAATTGTGACTAACTATAAGTTTAGTCATAATAACTAGGACTGTAACTACAACTAATTATAAGCTTTGTCAAACAAAAAGGTTTTAAGCTTAATTTTAAAATTAGAGAGGGTGTCTGCTTCCCGAACCCAAACTGGCAGTTGGTTCCATAGGAGAGGGGCCTGATAGCTAAAGGCTCGGCCTCCCATTCTACTTTTAGAGATTCTGGGAACCATAAGCAAACCTGCATTCTGGGAACGAAGCAATCTGTTGGGATAATATGGTACAATCAGCTCTTTGAGATATGAAGGAGCCTGGTCATTGAGGGCCTTATATGTAAGGAGAAGGATTTTAAAATCAATTCTGGATTTTACAGGAAGCCAATGAAGAGAAGTTAATACCGGAGTAATATGATCTCTCTTGCTAATTCCAGTCAGTACTCTCGCTGCAGCATTTTGGATCAGCTGGAGGCTTTTTAGAGAGTTAACTGGACATCCTGATAATAGGGAATTACAGTAGTCCAGCCTAGAAGTAACAAAAGCATGGACTAATTTTTCAGCATCATTCACTTTGCAACAGAATGTCGCAGAGTGAATCTTACTGATATTGAAAGAAGGCGGTCCTAGAGACAAATCCTGATCAAAAATAACTCCAAGGTTCCTCACAGTCGTACTGGAGGCTAAATTAATGCCATCCAGAGTCACTATATGATTAGATAAACTGTTTCTGAGGTGTTTGGGACCTTTACAGCAGCTATTTCTGTTTTCTTAGTTTAGTCTCTTAGTTATTCTACTGTTGGAATAGTGCATATTTAATCTTGTTCTGGCCATATTGGTCTCTTACTTATATTTTACTTTCACTTACTGTATGTACTGTACCCCTGCTGTTGCTAAATGCAATTTCCCCACTGAGGGACTGATAAAGGATTCTCTTATCTCTCTTATCTTATCTAAGTATGGCTAACTGATCTGCTTCGCCGGGCTTCATAGATAAATATAGCTGGGTATCATCCGCATAGCTTCCTGATAATTTTGCCTAGGGGAAGCATGTATAAGGTGACCAATATTGGTCCAAGCACAGAACCCTGTGGAACTCCATGACTAACTCTGGTATAAATGGAGGAATCATCATTAACATGAACAGTGATGATCATAATGTATAAAAAAAAGCCCTTCATAAGGCAAGAACTGCCTATTATTCATCATTAATAGAGGGAAACAAGAACAACCCTAGGTTTCTTTTCAGCACTGTAGCCAGGCTGACAAAGAGCCATAGCTCTGTTGAACCATGCATCCCTCTAGCTCTCACTAGAGCTTCATGGAGGTGGGTATATTCTGGTCTGGGGGTGTTCTTCCCTCTCTGGAGTTTGATACCTGCACTGAACGGACTACACCCTGACCAAGGAGAAGCACCACTTCATTCTTCAGAGACATGCTACACCCTCTGGTCTGTATCTCTGTAGAGAAGGATTCCAGTCCCAGATTCAGACATACTCACTGCTTGTTTGCCTTTGGGTGGTATTCCTAGACACACTCACTGTTGCAGTCTGGTTGACAATTAAGGCTACTGTGTGTGTGTGTGTGTGTATGTGTGTTAGTGTTAACACACATTAATAACATGCCATTTGACTCAAGCCGTGTTCATCCAAAGTTTTACAAGGATGTAGAGCTCTTTACAGGTTCCTTTGGTACCCAGTGACCAAGAACTGGTCGGGGTCCTGAGTGGAGCCTAGCTCATAATATATATCTAAGTCTAATAAGTCTAATCTGGTCTCATATGATCCTGTTGGAAGATTCAGAATAAGAATCATATCTCACATATACTGAAACACACTTCTTTGCTATTTAAAAACATGCTCTGTCTCATTGTCTTACAAATCAGCTGTTGCATTTCTTCCCTGGGCAGTGTCCAAATTTAGGTTCTGGCAATTGCCCCCAGAACGAGAGGAGAGCAGCTGAAACAAAAGCATACAATGACAACACCTTAAGTTACATGTCTGTAGTCTATCATAATCAGGTCTGACAGTCCTCCGGTCTCTTTAAGATTAGGTCTCTAATTAGGTCTCATTAACAACATGACTCTAATCTAATCTAATGTTAATCAATGAACAGAGATCAAAATATACTTGATGTAAAATCTAGGAGTCTTCATATGTGGCCTGATGCTGCCCTCTGGTGGAGTCCTTGTATCTGTACAAGTCACTCTCTCTTTCGAGGAGGCCACTACAGCTCACTATTTCTACTAAGCTTTAGTTCAGGCTGGTGGGAGACTATAGGTTCATGCTGCAGGTTGGTAGCTGTAGACTTTTATGCTCAATTGAAGTTTCCGTTATTTTTGCAACATATGGTAAAATAACACAGAAAAGACCAAATTGTGTGGGGACACACAATAGGAAATTGCATTGAAAGAAAGAGCTCAGGAACTACAAAATGTGTCAGAATAAATACAGTACTAGTCAAACACCTTCTCATTCAATGGTTTTTCTTTATTTTTATTACTTTCTACAGTGTAGATTCATACTGAAGACATCAAAAACATGAAGGAACACATATGGAATTATGTAACAAAAAAGTGTTAAACCAACCAGAATATGTTTTATATTTTAGATTCTTTGAAGTAGCCACCTTTTGCTCTGATGACAGCTTTGCAAACTCTTGGCATTCTCTCGTTCAGTTTCATGAGGTAGTCACCTGGAATGGTTTTCAGTTAACAGGTGTGCCTTGTCAAGAGTTTTGTCAATTTGTTGAATTTCTTGCCTTTTCAATGTGTTTGAGACCATCAGTTATGTTTTGCAAAAGTAGGGTTGGTACACAGTTAACGGCTCTATTTGACTACTGTTATAATCCATATTATGGCAAGAACCACTCAGCTGAGTAAAGAGAAACAACAGTCCATCATTACTTTAAGACATGAAGGTCAGTCAATCTGGAAGAACTTTGAATGTATCCTCAGGTGTAGTCACAAAAACCATCAAACACTGGCTCTCATGAGGACTGCCCTAGGAAAGGAAGACCAAGTTCATCAGAGTTACCAGCCTCAGAAACCACAAATTAACAGCACCTTAGATTAGAGCCCACATAAATGCTTCACAGAGTTCAAGTAGCAGACACATCTCAACATCAACTGTTCAGAGGAGGCCTGCATGGTCGAATTGCTGCAAAGAAACCACTACTGAGGAAGAACAACAAGAAAAAGAAAATTGTTTAGGCCAAGAAACACAAGGAATGGACATAAGACCAGTGGAAATCTTTGGACTGATGAGTCCAAATTTGAGATTTTTGGTTCCACCCGCCGTCTCTTTGTGAGATGCAGAAAAGGTGAGAGGATGGTTTCTACATGGGTTATTGTTATGCTTATTATTGTTTATCAAGTTAACATCTACCTTCTTCTCAGGTGAAAAATTGGATCTGCACATGGCTCTGGACGCTCCATACCACACATTTCTTCTTATGATATTGAAGCGTACAGTGCTGTCATTATTTACTCGAGAGGCAATCTGCTCCATTATTCTCTCTAAAGTCATCTTTAAATCACTGAAACTGTAACACAATATGGTTAGTGTCAATGGATATCAGATAAAGACCAAAAAATCACTACTGTGCATTCATAAATACATTTCTGCCCCATTTACATTGCAACTTGTTAAATCTTCTTGCTACTAGTCTAGACAATACATTCCATTACAATTTAAATACATTTTTAATATAATAAAAATATACATTTTATATAATTTTCTCTTCTGACCTCTCACTTGTGCTGGAATCTAAAGACCTTGAAATTGCTTCCTGAAGATCCGGGTCATCAGAGACATATTCTTCCTCAAACAGCTCAAGGTATTTACTACAAAATAAAAACAGCAATATTTTAATGGATATTAAGGTACACATATGATTTTGACATAGAGAATTGCATTGCCATGAGACTAAGACCATGCTCGCTGGTCTAATAACTGCAATGTTCTTGAATGGACAGTATTGAGTGGACAGTAAGTGTGTAAAACTAGGGGCACTATCATTTAGTATGAAATAAATATATTTTTACACACAAATTGCACTTTAAATAAGGCCCACTAAAGCCCAGACCTTAAAAACTGTATCAAAAGACAAAAATGAACAAAACATGGACCTGTAGGTTGTGCTGGAAGAACTACTGCCAGATGTGCTGGGTTGGGTGGGATCATGGGACACACCAGGGGTATTCTTAGCAGAAAAGCAATGCTGTTCACCACTAGCATTGACAGTGGGATCAATAGGCAAGCCATGGCTGTTGCCACTGGAGATGGCAGAAGTTCCACTGGACAGCGTGAGAGTCTCATCAATAGTGATGACAGGAGCGCTAGTGGACGTGGTGGTGGTGTCTGAGATTGAAGGGGCACTGGTGCAAATATCTTGGGTAGCAACACATCAGATAACTTGATCACCACTGTTGATGGAAGGTCCTGAGAAGGACAGTGGTGATAGCTAAGACGACCTCTTTGGAGATGTCACCTACACTACCAATGACTGCAAGAATATGAAAAAATAGTCAATTAACATTAACTCTTGAGTAACATTTAAATGAAAGTGAGCATCAGAACACATTAAGTGGTTGTAGATATACATTTTCTGCACAAAATATTACTTAAAATAATCTAATTGTGAAAAAACAAAAACCTTTCACAATCTGGCTCTCTGTTCCTACTTTCAGCCACACCCCCACCTCAAACCACTGACTGCCACACCCAACTGCACAACTTCCCTTATGAGCCCTGCAGTTACCTAACCCTCCTTGTCCACCTGTTTCCACTTAACTGGCCCTTTCCCACCATCAATTCATTGATGTTACAATGATAGTTTCATACCTTGTGTCATGCTTTGGAGAAGCCACCTGAACCCTAACCTTGACCTGTATCTACCTGTCTACCTGCACTGGCCCATAAGTCTTCATCATTGAAGCCTTATAACATTTGGTTCCTATCTCTATTATCCTGCTCAACTAATCATGACCAGCATCATTTTAATGTTGTTTGTAGATAAAGATATTTACCAGATTTGTCACTGTCCAATGTTTGAGCGAAATCATGGCTCTGTGCATGGCTACTGTCTCCATCAGAAGATGACTGTCAATTAAAACAGATAAACACAACAAACTTTATGGATCAAATACACTATACTAATAAGAAAACTCTGTTCATATTATGTCAGAGCATAGTACAAGTAGTAGTGTAAAACATCCAGTGTAAAATATAGTATTTCTAGTACCAGTAATATACAATTTCTTCATGCACTACTTACAGAATCTTTTTCCTCACTTAAGATGACTTTGTCAGGCCTGACATAAATGGACTTCTAATGAAACAGTCTTTTCAAAAGGCTTCCACTCAAAGTCTGATTGGAGGTGAGGGATGGTTCAAGTAGTTTGTTGTGACAAGGCATCAAGATTTGTAACCTTAAGGTATGAAACGCACATATGAAACCGGTTAAAGGTAAAATAATGCAATAGAGTACATAGAAAGGTTTTAGTTTCAATGTGTAATATGTGTACACAGAAATTTACATTCTGTCATTTTGCAAGTCAACATAACTTTAAAGGAATTGTTACTAGATATTTACAACCACAATGTATTGACAAAAGTCAAAATTGTGTGTGTCCAAGCTTGTTAGAAATAGGCAGCAGCAATACAGAATGTAAAAATTAATTTAAAAAACACATTTTAAAATTAAAATTTCATACTTCATTAGGACATAATTGCAAAAAATATAGACTGATCAAAAGCTTACCTGCATCCATCCACTATTGGCTGGAAGGCCTCCGTTATTGCTTGCATTACTCTGCCAGAATCCCAGTGACAGCCAAATTCCAAGGCAGATTTTATATGTCCATTTTCAAAAAGCCAAGCTTTGCTGGCTTGCCTTGGTACATTTGTAGATGTATGGTCTGGCAGGAGAATTACTTCTTTGGTGAAAGACTGAGCCACTGGATTACTTGCCTGAAACCTTAGAAACATTAAAGAAAAACTAATTGTGTTGACATTAAACATTGTAAAAACATGTACTATATTACACATTTACATACAATAAACATATGGCCTACTGTATATTGACTTAATTTTGATTGATTACATTAACATTTGTTTCTTACCATAGTACATTATTAAATTAAATTGTGTATCGTCATAACTTACTGCAATATTATTGAAAATAAAACATGACTGATAAAGCAATGTTTTGCACTAATGCAATTCATTACAAAAAAGAGGGCAGGTGAACAAAGTGCTTAAATTGCTTTTGAGTTTTGTTATCGAGATGGAATGTATGTATGCACCTCAAAATGTAAAAGATAACATCAGAAACCTCTAGGCTCTAGCTTTACAAAGTTTGACACTGTCTAAACGAACGAGCAACCGGCACCAACCTTAGACAATAACATTTACCTCTCAAAACACGAGAGATGCTATGGCTGCCTCAGTGGATTAGTTTGTGTTATTGTGTGACTTTGGTGGTTAAAAGATTAGTTCGGACAAAAATCACGCAACAATCTTTAAGACATCAAAGTCGCACAATAACCTAGCGCGGTAAAGTTAAAATTGCCGTTTTTGTTAATGGAGTCTGGTGGCCTTGAAGAGAGCAAGATTATGGCTACACCTGGAAGGGATATTTAAATTGAAATGCATTCTGTTCTGTTATTATTTGAGGTTGAAGTTACGGGAACAGCCTGACCGGGGACATTCCCTGCACTCGGTCTTCCACGATGAAAAATAGAATAAAATTCTTCACCGGGAGTACGGTACTGGATTTGGTTAGCTGTATTTTGACCCGTACATACAGTCGCCAGTGTGTCTATTATCTCATCATTGCTTAAAAGTGCCGACACAAAATTTCTTGCGGATTCGCTCATGGTGTGTTACCTTCATCCGTAGCCTGTAATCCCATCGACAAAAAAAAACATGGCGGTGACTTTCATTCCATATATATATATATACACACACACACACACACACACACACACACATATATATATATATATATATATATATATATATATATATATATATATATATATATATATAGACACACACACACACACACACACACACACACACACACACACACACTCTGACACAAAAAAATCTCTTTTTGGAACTGGAACTTTTATTTATATAAAGTGCATCCATGCAGCCAGAGGCCAAAACAGTTGTTGTCAAGTCAATTCCTTCTGCAGAGAGCAGGAGGAAAGAAGTGCAGGTTCCATAAAAACAAGACAACTAATTAGAATGATGAATAATGAATAATATACTATGATTAGTAATAGGACTAATAATAAGACTAATGATAATTGCAAAACTAATGACAATGAGACTAATAATATTAGTACAAATAATAATTAATTAGAATAACACACCCATCTTCAAACTGCCTTCATTTTGATCTCAGCATGTAAACATGTAAAGTTTCTTGAGTGTACCGTACACACTTGTGACGCTATTGCAATGACATCTTTCTACAGACAGATATAAAAACACCTCAAAACTGTCTCAGTACTTGTTCTGCCTACAGCTGGTCTCTCCAAGACCACATTTTCCATGATGGCATACACACACACACACACTCCTGCTCAGCTCAGTCCATAGGTAAGTGGTGAACTGCGCATTTACCAGTGTTAACCCTGTGTCACAACCCCTCTGCTCTACATCAATCACAGGCAAAGTTGCTATTGCAGCTACATGCTGATGGTGGTGTGCACAGTTTTTTAAATGTCATTTTGCACTGATAATATGTGTTTTTCATCTGACATCCTTGTCAGTTATAGGTCACTGACTTATTAGGTAGTGTCATAATCAGTCAACTCAGTTTAATAACCATTAATTACCTACTGAACTAAGGGGGCAATAGGAGAAACACCCAATCAAAGTCCATCTGTGAACAGCTGAGAAGGCACTTATGAAGTCTCCAGTGAGGGTATTAATGTTATATGATGGGTCAGTGTAGGCTGAGTTAACAGCTTAGAGGTGTTTATTACACTCTGTATCCTTCATATATGTAAATTTAAGTAACATCACTCTGTCCCTTTATAACAACACTTCTAACTAAAGCCTCATAAATAACCAGAGAGATGATACCTCTCTGACACTGTGCCAACAGAACTGAACATTAGAAGCTTTATAAACATACCATTTATGACAGGGCAGTTCAACACAATCATAAGTATTGACTATATACAGTACTAGAACTTTGGCTCACTGTTAGTTTAAGAAATCAATAAATAAATCAAGCAATAGTATAAACATCTAAAATACAGCTGGTATAAATGGCAGCAATAAAGACATTAACAGTTTGAAAAAAACACTTTATCTATCCATCTTTTCAGTGCACTGCTCATGCATCCCAGAATGTCCTGATCTGAGGCCTGCTGACTCTCATCTGTGGAACCAGAGAAACAAAGGAAGAATTACTGAAATGACAAAATTTGCAAAATGTGCTCAAACACAGCAAAACACAATCTTCTGTGTCAACATTGATATGCACTGACCGGCAGGTTGGGTGAGAAGTCTCTCTGGATTAGGACCGGACTGCCATTAGAAAATGGAGTATTGTGCCCATGTACTGTTTGGGAAGAGGGGTACATGCTCGCCGATGGGCTTGACTGTTTGTGGTCAGTATGTGAAGATGGTGAAGTCAGCTGATAGACAGGTAGAGGTTGCCTGTAATCATCTGGATCTTCTCTGTACATGGCTGATTCATCATGTGTGAATGAAGGGTTTCTGTAATCTCCTAAAAAGAGCATAACAGTGAGGAGTTATGAGAGATTCATATACATACCATGCTGTGCTAATAACGGACGATTTTGGGGGATTTTATGGGATTTTACGATTTTTTTCATCGAGCTGGCTGAGGTCGAACACCTCAGCTGAGGTCGAACACAGCTGAGTTGTTCCTTGCTACGGCTGCCAAGTGCTGCCCATGGGGGAAATGTTGGGTCCCTGTAAATAATCGTAGAAAATGGTCTCAATGTGTTCTATATGAAAAGGGCCTTGAGTTACTGCACTTTCACATGGTGCTGATTTGGTGATGTAAAATACATTAAATTTACTTCACACTTAGTTAAAATTAATCATTATTGTTAACAGACCCCAGAATGTGGGGGTCATGTCAAAACACTGCTGTGCAATTTTCACTTTCCTTTGTGGATCAGTGAAATAATGCTCCTTTCCAGTGTACATGACCAGTAGTATTGAAGGTTACTGGAAACCATCTCAGTCCAGGCTAATACCTAACAAACTTTCTGGCTGTTTTGGGATGTGTATGTCACTTCCAGAGGGCAGGGCAGGAAAATTAAGATCTTCTGACCATCGAATACAGTCTGTCAGTTCATGCAAGTAGTGGAGGCTAATGGTTTTCGTTCCCAGGGTGGCTTCAGACCGCTCTGTTATCTTGGCTTCCTCATGCAAAGCATTCTTCAGGAGCTGTGCAGCAAAATCCTTTGGTTTCACTTTTTTCTGATCCTTCTTTAATGAAGATAATGATAAGATTCTATCTTCTATTATGACTATGGGCAGAAAAATGTGTGACCAGAAACTAAATGTGAATAATTTATATTTGAATTTGACCGGCTCAGGTAGTTAGTGGCCTGGAGATCATCAACAGAACCGCACTCCCTGGCAAGTTGAAGCAGTTTGGGCTTCTTCTGCATGTGGCCACTAACCCTCCTTTGAGACCTGAACTTCTGGTCTCAAAGGTGGAAAAGCTGGAGAGATTGATCAGCTCATACACATACAAGAAGTGGTTGGGTTTTCCCAGATGCCTTAGCAACATAGGTCTTTACAACAAAGGAGTCATAGAGCTACCTATCTCCAGTCTATTAGAGGAATACAGATGTGCTAAGGTAAGGCTGGAGATGATGCTAATGGAGTCAAGCATTTGTAACGCAAACTGGCTCCATCCTGGCTACTGGGAGAAAATGGAGCCCATTGGAGGCAACAAAGCGCACCAAGGCTGCACTTAAGTGCAGGGACATCATGGGCCAAGTGCAACAAGGGAGAAGTAGTCTCGGTCAGGTAGCCAGCATCAGGGGCGTCGCACCCGTGGGGGATGTGGGTGTTTTAACACCCACACCTTTCCCGGCGAGAGGGTTCAAAACCCACAGTTTTTTTCTGCAGATTTTCCGCAGTTTTGCATAAATGCCTCACAACTTTCGCTCCGTTTCTCTGGCCGCTCTGTGTTCACGCTCGCTGTGGCTGCCTCCTCTCCCCTCCCTCTCCTGTTCTTGCTTCAAGCGGCTTCAGACACCGCCTTTGAGTGTGACCGGCTGATGATTGGTTGTTCTGCCTTAAGTCCCGCCTCTCTTGCTGTTAGATTTATCGATCGGCTCGTCCTGAGGAGTTGTTGTTTGCAGTTTAGCAAGTATACTGTTGTCTATTTTCACTACAGAGTTTTGACTTATTTTCCATCTGAAAGCCCGAAGTTGTCAATATTGATAGCAAAATGTAAGACATTATTTATCATATCAACAAGCTGTGTTTAATATCTATGTGAAATAATTGAGAAAATTGTTCAATTAGGCATTCATTTTCACAGATACAATTTTTATTTTATTAGTCATGTTTGTTCCAACTTTTTTAAAGTCAATTTTTATTTCCTTTTTGTAGATGTGTGTAGATGTGATTTTTTTATTTTATACTGAGTGTGTTTTTGTACTTTTCTAGTATCACTCTTTTAACCCTGTGAGACCTGAACTATGAAAGAATGGTCAGAAAATTCTAATTTTTCAAATATGAACTCTTTATTTGTCCCTTTGACAAAATGTAAAAAAAAAAAAATTAAAAAAAAAAAATTCTAAGTATATTTTTTGTTTGTATCACACATGTCAAAACATTTAGAAAAGTGAGGAGTGTCTACCAGGAGTCAGTATACGAGCATAAGAGTTCATCTAAAAGGGTTAAATGCAAAGTTTATGCTTGATGGTGATGCAATGAGTCCCAGAAATGTGGGTATCATATATGATACGTACGGGCTCACAGGGTTAAAAGAGTATTGTATACTCTTCTATCATTGTATTCATTGTTTTTATTGTTTGGTCAAAACATATGAAAACATATATGAAGCAAACTTTATTGGCATCCATCCCCCACACTTCTGAAACACTTGCTACACCTCTGGCCAGCATGCCTGCCGGGAGCAAGGCTACCCTGCCCCAGAGATGCAAGATTGTGGTTCAGGAAGTATCGTGGCAAGAGGAAGCAGCAAGGTCCACAAAAGCTGTCATGCAGGCACGGCAAGGGCAATGGATGACATGGGAGGGAATGGAAAAGAGGAAGATCTCTTGGAAAGAGTGGTGGGAGATGGAGACACTCAGCTTTACCATCAAGGCTGTGTACGGTGTCTTGCCATCTCCCAAAAATCTGAGCCAGTGGTATCGTGAACATTCCACTTGTTCCAGCAACACTGAAACACATTCTGGTGGACCGTAAGACCAGCCTCACTCATTACACCATTACACCTGGCGCCACAATCAGGTGTTACGAAATTTTGCAGCAGTGCTGGACAGCTGGCAGACATACCCTCAATGCCCTCCCTCTCCCAACATCTCCCAGTTGCTGATGCCTTTGTCCAGGAAGGTGAGAGCCAGACCACTTGTGCCACTTTAAGGCCAGATACTGGAGGATTAAGTGGGGCACGTGACTGCAAGCTGGCAGCAGATTTGGGCCAGAGGCTCTGCTATCCAGCTGAAATCATGTCAACCAACCTCAGACCAGATATCATATTATGGTCTGCCTCTGATCTACATCATTGAGCTTTTACAGTGCCATGGGAGGCTGCAGTGTAGGAGGCCCACGAGTGCAAGTACCAGAGGTACCCAGAGCTGGCAGCTGATGTACAACAGTGAGGATGGACAGCAAAGGTTCAACCAGTGGAATTAGGCTGTAGATGGTTCATAGCCTCATTGACATCAAGACTACTCAGGGAAAGGGGAGTGCGAGGAAAAAGGCAGTGAAAAACCTCTCAAGAGCTGCCGAAAAGGCACTTGACCATTCCAAAGAGTTCTGGCAGCATGTATGTAACAAAGCGATTTTAACAGCCAGTCCTAAGGTAAAGCTTTGAATTGCACAACTAAAATAATTGCAATAAAAACTGAATTTAAATTACATAATTTGAATTTGTATTGTTTAACTTGAATAACTGTTGAAAAACTGCATTTGAATTGCAATAATTTTAAATGAATTTATTGGTGTGGAACTCAATTCTAATTAACTTAAACTTGAACTCAAATTCAGTTGTCCCCATTCTCCCACTCCCATGCATTCGCCACCCAGTGTGATAATCAAGTGTGTGTGTGTGTCTTTAAATCCATAACATAATTACCGGAGCTATATGTGTCAGTTGCGCTGTTGGATCTGGACCACTCAAAGTCCTCATTCAGCCACTGGTTCACCAGCTTCTCTTTAATGTCTCTTCTCCTGCAGACAAAGAGGAAACTTTTCATAATTTCAACTTTTCTTAATAATAATAATAATAATATAATAATAATATATATATATATATTGATTTGATTTGATTTGATATGATATGATATGATATGATATGATATATTTTATTTATTTATTTATCTTTTTTTTTTTTAACTGAGAAAGAGTTTTGGATTTGTGGCCACAGTCTCCTGCAGCAAAAGACTTCATATTTTCAGTTCTTACAGTTAAGAACTAGATAGATAATTAGAGAATTGTGACTTTTTTTTCTCAGAATTATGACTTTAAATTCAAAATTCTTTTTTTTTTCCCACATATGGCCCTGATTCTCTTCCGAAATATAGCACGGTGCACTGTGTCTGTCCTCTGTTAACCACAGCATGCTCATGTAAAGCAGAATCAACCTCATGGCATAATGTTTCATCTGTTTTCTGAGGCTGAAAAACACAGCTTTGTTGACAGCTTTCAATGCTCTCCTGTAACAGCACATTTCTGGCTTAACAGCCAATAATAATAATCAGTTTACAGCTTACTGTGTTTGTTTGTGTTTGTTAACTAGCATGTATGCAGTCAAGGCTCCCACAGTCACCAACAGGCAAGCAAGGGTCACACTTAACCCTGCGTAGAAAGGAGTCCTCTGTATAGGGAATCTACAGTCATTCCCCAAGTACCAAGTGGAGTTCACATTTTGACACCTGAAGCAGAAGAGGACGACAGAAGTTAGAGAGTAAACAGCTGTGCTAAACATGTCTGTGTCCTGGGAGAAGCATATACAAGAGATCACTTTGTTAATTGCTGGATTAAAAATGCTGTTGTTTTTTTTTCTGCTTATTACACAAAAAAGTTCAGAAGTTTTAAAAGTGCCAGCACAATAAGCTTACTCGCAAAGAGGTCCAATGTCCCTGTACACTCTGCAGAGTCCCTTATTGTAGCATGTTTTTGGACGTGAATGTAGACTGTTGCATATGGTCACACATATTATCACTCCATTGGTTGACAAAGATTCGTAGTATGCAGCAACATCTGGATTGTTCACTATGGTGTCACATACAGCTGGTGAGAGAAACAAGTCCAATATCAGTTCAAACTTGACCATATCTGATGCTTTGAACACATACTCTGATGAGTATGATTACCTAAAGTGATCAGTGAGAGTAAATTTTAATGAACAACACACCCATGCATACAGATAATTGGTTTGATGATTATTTTCAATTGCTAGACTGCTTTGTTCAAAAATTAATGGTACCTGACTATACAGTTTATTAAAAGTTACACAAGGAAACACCAGTGCATCAAAACTCAAAGTCAAAATATTTGCTAAATTTGGAAATATTGCTAAAACTTTGCTAAAAGTTAGCATTGGTACTATATGAAGAGCTGAATTTGGAAGCCAAAAGACCTAGCTCTTACTGCTGAGCTGAGCCAAATGATGTGACTCACTAAAAAGAGTTGGAATCCCCATCGCTAGCACAAGTGGTATCTGTATCAGTCAAGTCAAGCGTAGGGATTGCAGTACCGTAATTTCCGGACTGTTGAGCGCACCTGAATATAAGCCGCAGGTGTCTACGTTGTAACATGAGATATTTACACAGAAAGATGGTACACCAAAAGATTTTTTTAACTTTTAATTAAATAAATGTTTTTTTCCCCCAATAGTGCCTGTAACACAGCAGTAACACAGCAGTAACACTGCAGTAACATGGCAGTAAAACAGCTGGTAAAAAAAAAAAAAAAAAATACAGTAGCCTACCAGAAAAGTCATTGATGCTATCTTCCTCTCTCTCCTGCGCACTAAAACCACTGAAGTCGTCTTCTTCAGTGTCGGAGTTGAAAAGCCTCCGAATTACTTAAGTCACACACTGTCTCAGTCTCAGTCTTTCTGAAGAATTTAGCGCGAGTGCATTTGATTTCATTCAAACAGTTTCATTGGTCCACTGTGACCGGTAATTTCATTGGTCTGATGTGACGAGGCTTAATGTTTTGGCAACATGAAGCTCTTTAGCCCGTAAAAATCTATAAATTAACCGCATCATTGTTTCAGCCGCAGGGTTCAAAGCGTGTGAAAAAAAAAGTAGCGGCTTATAGTCTGGAAATTACGGTAATTAGCGGTTGCAGCAATAGCACTCCCAAAATAAATATGTCAGAAACCAAGGATGAACTTCAGGAAAACTAATACAGAAAGCTAATACAAACAAGAACACACACGCACACACATTGAAGTAATACTTACATCCCAAATCCACCTCTGTTGCGTTGACCATTGAAGATGTGACATTGTAAGGGCAATCTGAAAATTCAGAAGAAAAAAACACTGTGCATTATGTGTGTATACCATGATACTTTCTGTTGTCAACAGAAAACAGCTTTTGACCACAGAAAAAAGGATGGTTCAAACCAGAGTTGTAACATAAATTCTTCAACTTAACGTTTGTTGCGAGTAAAACCTTTGTTATTTGGATGAATGTGGTTCTGATCTCATGGTTTGTAAACAGTGCATACTACATATGGCTGTGTATTGAGTTTCTGTCTCACCTCCTGCACATTTAACAAGCTCGTCAGCTGCCTCCTGAACTGCTTTGAAGTCTTCCTCATATAGTTGTTCAGAGCTGGCATTGTTTGGAATCGCCAAAACCACATCATGTATGACCCTAACACTGAGGCAGAGAGAATTTCAAACATGTCAGAACAGGTTCCTTTTGCAGTTCTAAATATGCAATGTTTGAGATTATTTGAATAAACTACCTGTTATTTCTATCATTATTATTTGTAGTAAATACACCTGTTTCATCATCCTAGATCAGGGGTGCCCAATACGTCGATCGCGATCGACCGGTCGATCGCAAAGGTAGTGCGGGTCGATCGCATGCCATTCAAAAAAAAAAGATGTTAGCCTATCATCCATCTCCCTATGGCATTTGCTACTTGACTGACTTACAGTGTAGCCAGCCTGAGATCTCGTCTTTTCTAACACACTGGTCACCACGCATGCGCGGTCAACTGCGCGCTCTATTGCCAAACTTCAGCGAACTAATAGTTAGCCTTGCAGTTTATTTCTACTAAAGAAACGGTATAAACATGAGTGGGGGAGCTGGACCAAGTAAGAAACCAAAAACTTACCACTTTCATACGGAATGGGAGGAGGATTTTTTTTTCACAATGCCATATTCGAAGTGTGTTTGGCACTTTCGGACTGTTAATAAAAACCATGACACTGACTTCCCTCCGAAAAGCGAGCTGAGAAAGAGAAAGGTGAAGGAACTAAAATCACAGTTATCCGGACAGCAGTCATTTTTCTCACAGCTAACTTCAAAAGCGAAGGCCGCCACCGAAGCATCGTTCCGGGTGTGTCACTCCATCATTAAGCACAAGAAGTCCTTCCAAGATGGAGAGATGATAAAAGAGGCATTTGTTGAAGCAGCTGACTCCTTGTTTCGGGACTTTAAAAACAAACCGGAAATATTGTCTTCAATCAAAGCGCTCCAGCTATCAAGAAGTACAGTTACACGACGCTGTGAAGTTATGGCCGAGGATTTGACACAGCAGCTTTGGAAGGACATTGCGGACTGCGAGTGTTTCTCACTGCAATTGGACGAGTCTACAGACGTAAGTGATACAGCCCAGTTGTGCGTTTTTTCAGTCTTTCAAAAACTTTATTGAGAAAACCCAGCTCCCAGTGTGCAAATTGGTGTCAATTACCACAGACGGTGCGCCCGCAATGGTTGGCCGCTCAAATGGATTTATTGCCAAGTGCAGGGAGGACGATGCTTTCCCCGACTTCCTTAATTACCACTGCATAATACACCAACAAGCATTATGCGCAAAAATGCTAAACATGAAAGAGATAATGGATGTAGCAACGAAGATCGCCTGTTCTATTCGAGCGAGATCTCTTCAAAGACTGCTGTTCCGTGCGCATCTGGAGAAGAGTGACTGCGACCACTCTGAGTTCTTGCTACACACTGACGTGAGATGGCTTAGTAGGGGGGAAATTCCTGCAGAGATTTCGAGAGCTCTGTCCGGAGATAAAGGAGTTTCTCCTTATCTTTAAACATGCAGAATACAGCCAACTAAATGACGATCAGTGGCTGCTAGACTTGGCATTTTTGACCGATCTGACCAACATGTTGAATGACCTTAATTTAGTCAATTTGGTCAATATGATCAGCTCTGTTAATGCTTTCAAACGAAAAATGCAACATCTGTCTTCAAAGCTGCAGCGCCATGATTTGGGGAACTTCCAAAACCTGGCGTCAGAGCTGGAGACGCAACGGAAGGCGTGTGCGCAACTTGACAGTGCGCGCTACTCAGAGCAGATTGACAGCTGTCTGTCAGAGTTTGAAAAACGCTTTCAAGATTTTGCTTTACTTGAGCCAGTCGCTACATTTATGTGCTACCCATTTAGGGAAGATGTTGAGGTTGATTCACTGGCGTCAAAAATTGCAACGCTCTTTCACCTGAACTTGTCTGGAGTGGAGGATGAGATTTTGACACTACAGGCTGACATTCAGCTGAAGTCCAGGGCTCATGGACAGTTTTGGAACTTACTCACAGAGGAAAAGTACCCAAACATGAGGAAATGTGCTACTTTCTTGACTGCATTATTCGGCTCTACTTATTTATGTGAGTCAGCCTTTTCCCACATGAAGATTATAAAGTCCAAACACCGTTCCACCATGACTGATGATCATTTGGAAGCCTGTTTGAGGCTGGCTACCAGCAGCTACTGTCTGGACTATTCAACCCTGGCTGATTCCATTCAGTGCAAGTCATCAGAGTAAGGTAATGACCAAAAATGTATGGAATTGTATTGTGCCATAAGGGTTCATGCAGTTCTGCAAGGTATGTTAACAAATATTGTATATATAAAGTATACTCAGTATATATAGAAATAAATATATATTTAGCATTTTGAATGTAGGTAGATCATTTTGACAGGGTCATTTTAAAAGTAGCTCGCAAGCCGAAAAAGTTTGGGCACCCCTGTCCTAGATCATCTATCAACTGGTTTGGGGAGTGGGGGGGGGCACGTGGTTCTGAGCTTAGGGCAAAGTATCTGCTTAGAATGAACACCACACTTCTGTATACTCCTCCTCCCACGTGTGCACTATGCTCTCTGTACTTATAATTCCACAATACCAATACCAATCGAATTTCAAGGTCAGGAAATTATCTGCTGGAGGACTGCAGGTTGATGTGCCGCCAGAAAAATAGCAACCATTGTTTCCATCTGAGGCATAGGCTTCCTAGTGCATAATATATGCTGAGATGTCAATGACTTGATTTGGAAGTTATTGATGTAACATGCTTAAATGTATCTATGCTGTAATTACCCCTCCGGTCTTGGAGTGATAGCCACAGTGTCAATAGTCATGGAATCAGCTGATAATCTCATCTGAAACAAAGAAAAAAAAATTAATGGCTACTGTTAATATCTGATCACTGATTAAGTATCCTACTGAAGATATGTTTGAAATGCTATACCTCTTTCAACGTGTTATCTAACAATCTGACCAAAGGACCTCCACGGCTAAGAAAAAAGGACAAGATGAGAGAAATAGAGATTAGGCACAATTTAACACTATTATTGTAAAGCCATAAAACAATGTGTGAATGTGTGTATATAGAGATATATATATGTACATTTCTGTGTTTATAATGCATAGCAGAATACAGTTATGATGGTAATTACCTGACACTAATAACTATCACTTCTTTAAAGTTTGCAATATTCTTTCCCAGGTAATATTTCTCCATCTGAAATAGTAAAAACATAACAGTGTGTTGATTTTATCAGTCACAATCATCATTTTGCTTTTTGATAGCAATTCCTCCTTTGCAAAAATCTGTCATCGTGTCATGGTCCCTTAACAAAGCAAGCTGATTAACAACTTATTGCTATCCAGTAATATCAAAAATGTGACTGCTTGTTCAGCCCAGTGTGTTTAGTAAATAATTGCAGATTTTTGCATACCTTTTGCTTTTCCTCCAATAAACACACAGCTAACTGTGTAAAATTTCCAATATTGCAACATGCTACAAAACTCAAATAAGGCCAAAGAGGTTACTCAAAATACCCAAAACCTAGATTGTTGTAATCCACCATATATCATCTAATTTACCTGATTGGTGAAGTTTCCAACAAACTCTATGTATTCAGGTGATGTTTTGTCTTCATATTTTTCATTATATTCCTGGTTGATCACCACATTAACCACGACTGATCTATTGAGTGTAACTGCAAAGACAATGAAGAATATTAAACACAATACATGTACAATTTAGAAAAATAGCTGATTGTAAAAACTGAGCTTATTAACATTTAGTTACACTAAATGTAAAAGTACCTGATTGAAATGTTTCAACTAATTGGCATAAAGTTCCACTAAATCCAACGAGACATGTGCAATTAAATCCATTGAAATATCCACCATTTTGGCACACATAAGGCTCTGCTGTTGTGACTGGTTTAATAGTTGTTGTTATTGGACTGGTAGATGGTGTTGTTGGCAGCGTAGTTGGCACATCTGTTGTAGGTTTAGGTGATGGTGTGGTAGGTATTGTAGTTAATACCGTGGGTGGTCCAGTGGGGAGGTCTGTTGGTGTTACCGTTAAGATTGAGGTTGATGGATCTGTGGTGGAAATGGATGGTGCAGGTGATCTTGTGTCTGCAAGCTCAGATGTAACTACATCAGTTGGTACTGTTGGTTCAGAAATTGCTGTGGTTCCAATAGGCTCAGATATTAATGTTTCTGTAAAACCTGTGAGTTGAGAGAGTGTAGTTTCAGCAGGCAGTGATGTTACATCTTCCGTCTGAACTGTTGCTTCAGATTGTGTGGTTGCCTCAACAGGCTCAGAAGTTACTGTATCAGTAGGACTTGTTTCGTCAGGTGTTGATGTTGTGTCTGCAGGCTCAGATGTAACTACATCAGTTGGTACTGTTGGTTCAGAAATTGCTGTGGTTCCAATAGGCTCAGATATTAATGTTTCTGTAAAACCTGTGAGTTCAGAGAGTGTAGTTTCAGCAGGCAGTGATGTTCCTTGTTCGGTCTGAACTGTTGCTTCAGATTGTGTGGTTGCCTCAACAGGCTCAGAGGTTACTGTATCAGTGGGACTTGTTTCGTCAGGTGTTGATGTTGTGTCTGCAGGCTCAGATGTAACTACATCAGTTGGTACTGTTGGTTCAGAAATTGCTGTGGTTCCAATAGGCTCAGACGTTAATGTTTCTGTAAAACCTGTGAGTTCAGAGAGTGTAGTTTCAGCAGGCAGTGATGTTCCTTGTTCAGTCTGAACTGTTGCTTCAGATTGTGTGGTTGCCTCAACAGGCTCAGAGGTTACTGTATCAGTGGGACTTGTTTCATCAGGTGTTGATGTTACATCTTCCGTCTGAACTGTTGCTTCAGATTGTGTGGTTGCCTCAACAGGCTCAGAAGTTACTGTATCAGTGGGACTTGTTTCGTCAGGTGTTGATGTGTCTGCAGGCTCAGATGTAACTACATCAGTTGGTACTGTTGATTCAGAAATTGCTGTGGTTCCAATAGGCTCAGATATTAATGTTTCTGTAAAACCTGTGAGTTGAGAGAGTGTAGTTTCAGCAGGCAGTGATGTTACATCTTCCGTCTGAACTGTTGCTTCAGATTGTGTGGTTGCCTCAACAGGTTCAGAAGTTACTGTATCAGTGGGACTTGTTTCGTCAGGTGTTGATGTTGTGTCTGCAGGCTCAGATGTAACTATATCAGTTGGTACTGTTGGTTCAGAAATTGCTGTGGTTCCAATAGGCTCAGACGTTAATGTTTCTGTAAAACCTGTGAGTTCAGAGAGTGTAGTTTCAGCAGGCAGTGATGTTCCTTGTTCAGTCTGAACTGTTGCTTCAGATTGTGTGGTTGCCTCAACAGGCTCAGAGGTTACTGTATCAGTGGGACTTGTTTCGTCAGGTGTTGATGTTGTGTCTGCAGGCTCAGATGTAACTACATCAGTTGGTACTGTTGGTTCAGAAATTGCTGTTGTTCCAATAGGCTCAGACGTTAATGTTTCTGTAAAACCTGTGAGTTCAGAGAGTGTAGTTTCAGCAGGCAGTGATGTTCCTTGTTCGGTCTGAACTGTTGCTTCAGATTGTGTGGTTGCCTCAACAGGCTCAGGCGTTACTATATCAGTGGGACTTGTTTCGTCAGGTGTTGATGTTGTGTCGGCAGGCTCAGATGTAACTACATCAGTTGGTACTGTTGGTTCAGAAATTGCTGTGGTTCCAATAGGCTCAGATATTAATGTTTCTGTAAAACCTGTGAGTTCAGAGAGTGTAGTCTCAGCAGGCAGTGATGTTCCTTGTTCAGTCTGAACTGTTGCTTCAGATTGTGTGGTTGCCTCAACAGGCTCAGAAGTTACTCTATCAGTGGGACTTGTTTCGTCAGGTGTTGATGTTGTGTCTGCAGGCTCAGATGTAACTACATCAGTTGGTACTGTTGGTTCAGAAATTGCTGTGGTTCCAATAGGCTCAGACGTTAATGTTTCTGTAAAACCTGTGAGTTCAGAGAGTGTAGTTTCAGCAGGCAGTGATGTTCCTTGTTCAGTCTGAACTGTTGCTTCAGATTGTGTGGTTGCCTCAACAGGCTCAGAGGTTACTGTATCAGTGGGACTTGTTTCGTCAGGTGTTGATGTTGTGTCTGCAGGCTCAGATGTAACTACATCAGTTGGTACTGTTGGTTCAGAAATTGCTGTGGTTCCAATAGGCTCAGATATTAATGTTTCTGTAAAACCTGTGAGTTGAGAGAGTGTAGTTTCAGCAGGCAGTGATGTTCCTTGTTCTGTCTGAACTGTTGCTTCAGATTGTGTGGTTGCCTCAACAGGCTCAGAGGTTACTGTATCAGTGGGACTTGTTTCGTCAGGTGTTGATGTTGTGTCTGCAGGCTCAGATGTAACTACATCAGTTGGTACTGTTGGTTCAGAAATTGCTGTGGTTCCAATAGGCTCAGATATTAATGTTTCTGTAAAACCTGTGAGTTCAGAGAGTGTAGTTTCAGCAGGCAGTGATGTTCCTTGTTCAGTCTGAACTGTTGCTTCATATTGTGTGGTTGCCTCAACAGGCTCAGAGGTTACTGTATCAGTGGGACTTGTTTCATCAGGTGTTGATGTTGTGTCTGCAGGCTCAGATGTAACTACATCAGTTGGTACTGTTGGTTCAGAAATTGCTGTGGTTCCAATAGGCTCAGATATTAATGTTTCTGTAAAACCTGTGAGTTGAGAGAGTGTAGTTTCAGCAGGCAGTGATGTTGCATCTTCCGTCTGAACTGTTGCTTCAGATTGTGTGGTTGCCTCAACAGGCTCAGAGGTTACTGTATCAGTGGGACTTGTTTCGTCAGGTGTTGATGTTGTGTCTGCAGGCTCAGATGTAACTACATCAGTTGGTACTGTTGGTTCAGAAATTGCTGTGGTTCCAATAGGCTCAGATATTAATGTTTCTGTAAAACCTGTGAGTTCAGAGAGTGTAGTTTCAGCAGGCAGTGATGTTCCTTGTTCGGTCTGAACTGTTGCTTCAGATTGTGTGGTTGCCTCAACGGGCTCAGAGGTTACTGTATCAGTGGGACTTGTTTCGTCAGGTGTTGATGTTGTGTCTGCAGGCTCAGATGTAACTACATCAGTTGGTACTGTTGGTTCAGAAATTGCTGTGGTTCCAATAGGCTCAGACGTTAATGTTTCTGTAAAACCTGTTAGTTGAGAGAGTGTAGTTTCAGCAGGCAGTGATGTTCCTTGTTCTGTCTGAACTGTTGCTTCAGATTGTGTGGTTGCCTCAACAGGCTCAGAGGTTACTGTATCAGTGGGACTTGTTTCGTCAGGTGTTGATGTTGTGTCTGCAGGCTCAGATGTAACTACATCAGTTGGTACTGTTGGTTCAGAAATTGCTGTGGTTCCAATAGGCTCAGATATTAATGTTTCTGTAAAACCTGTGAGTTCAGAGAGTGTAGTTTCAGCAGGCAGTGATGTTCCTTGTTCGGTCTGAACTGTTGCTTCAGATTGTGTGGTTGCCTCAACGGGCTCAGAGGTTACTGTATCAGTGGGACTTGTTTCGTCAGGTGTTGATGTTGTGTCTGCACGCTCAGATGTAACTACATCAGTTGGTACTGTTGGTTCAGAAATTGCTGTGGTTCCAATAGGCTCAGACGTTAATGTTTCTGTAAAACCTGTTAGTTGAGAGAGTGTAGTTTCAGCAGGCAGTGATGTTCCTTGTTCTGTCTGAACTGTTGCTTCAGATTGTGTGGTTGCCTCAACGGGCTCAGACGTTACTGTATCAGTGGGACTTGTTTCGTCAGGTGTTGATGTTGTGTCTGCAGGCTCAGATGTAACTACATCAGTTGGTACTGTTGATTCAGAAATTGCTGTTGTTCCAATAGGCTCAGATATTAATGTTTCTGTAAAACCTGTGAGTTCAGAGAGTGTAGTTTCAGCAGGCAGTGATGTTACATCTTCCGTCTGAACTGTTGCTTCAGATTGTGTGGTTGCCTCAACAGGCTCAGACGTTACTGTATCAGTGGGACTTGTTTCGTCAGGTGTTGATGTTGTGTCTGCAGGCTCAGATGTAACTACATTAGTTGGTACTGTTGGTTCAGAAATTGCTGTGGTTCCAATAGGCTCAGATATTAATGTTTCTGTAAAACCTGTGAGTTCAGAGAGTGTAGTTTCAGCAGGCAGTGATGTTACATCTTCCGTCTGAACTGTTGCTTCAGATTGTGTGGTTGCCTCAACAGGCTCAGACGTTACTGTATCAGTGGGACTTGTTTCGTCAGGTGTTGATGTTGTGTCTGCAGGCTCAGATGTAACTACATCAGTTGGTACTGTTGGTTCAGAAAATGCTGTGGTTCCAATAGGCTCAGATATTAATGTTTCTGTAAAACCTGTGAGTTGAGAGAGTGTAGTTTCAGCAGGCAGTGATGTTCCTTGTTCAGTCTGAACTGTTGCTTCAGATTGTGTGGTTGCCTCAACAGGCTCAGAGGTTACTGTATCAGTGGGACTTGTTTCGTCAGGTGTTGATGTTGTGTCTGCAGGCTCAGATGTAACTACATCAGTTGGTACTGTTGGTTCAGAAATTGCTGTGGTTCCAATAGGCTCAGATATTAATGTTTCTGTAAAACCTGTGAGTTCAGAGAGTGTAGTTTCAGCAGGCAGTGATGTTACATCTTCCGTCTGAACTGTTGCTTCAGATTGTGTGGTTGCCTCAACAGGCTCAGAAGTTACTGTATCAGTGGGACTTGTTTCGTCAGGTGTTGATGTTGTGTCTGCAGGCTCAGATGTAACTACATTAGTTGGTACTGTTGGTTCAGAAATTGCTGTGGTTCCAATAGGCTCAGATATTAATGTTTCTGTAAAACCTGTGAGTTCAGAGAGTGTAGTTTCAGCAGGCAGTGATGTACCTTGTTCAGTCTGAGCTGTTGCTTCAGATTGTGTGGTTGCCTCAACAGGCTCAGAGGTTACTGTATCAGTGGGACTTGTTTCATCAGGTGTTGATGTTGTGTCTGCAGGCTCAGATGTAACTACATCAGTTGGTACTGTTGGTTCAGAAATTGCTGTGGTTCCAATAGGCTCAGATATTAATGTTTCTGTAAAACCTGTGAGTTCAGAGAGTGTAGTTTCAGCAGGCAGTGATGTTCCTTGTTCAGTCTGAACTGTTGCTTCAGATTGTGTGGTTGCCTCAACAGTCTCAGAGGTTACTGTATCAGTGGGACTTGTTTCGTCAGGTGTTGATGTTGTGTCTGCAGGCTCAGATGTAACTACATCAGTTGGTACTGTTGGTTCAGAAATTGCTGTGGTTCCAATAGGCTCAGATATTAATGTTTCTGTAAAACCTGTGAGTTCAGAGAGTGTAGTTTCAGAAGGCAGTGATGTAACGTCATCGGTCTGAACCGTTGCTTCAGATTGTGTGGTTGCCTCAACAGGCTCAGACGTTACTGTATCAGTGGGACTTGTTTCGTCAGGTGTTGATGTTGTGTCTGCAGGCTCAGATGTAACTACATCAGTTGGTACTGTTGGTTCAGAAATTGCTGTGGTTCCAATAGGCTCAGACGTTAATGTTTCTGTAAAACCTGTGAGTTGAGAGAGTGTAGTTTCAGCAGGCAGTGATGTTCCTTGTTCTGTCTGAACTGTTGCTTCAGATTGTGTGGTTGCCTCAACAGGCTCAGAGGTTACTGTGTCAGTGGGACTTGTTTCGTCAGGTGTTGATGTTGTGTCTGCAGGCTCAGATGTAACTACATCAGTTGGTACTGTTGGTTCAGAAATTGCTGTTGTTCCAATAGGCTCAGACGTTAATGTTTCTGTAAAACCTGTGAGTTGAGAGAGTGTAGTTTCAGCAGGCAGTGATGTTCCTTGTTCAGTCTGAGCTGTTGCTTCAGATTGTGTGGTTGCCTCAACAGGCTCAGAGGTTACTGTATCAGTGGGACTTGTTTCGTCAGGTGTTGATATTGTGTCTGCAGGCTGAGATGTAACTACATCAGTTGGTACTGTTGGTTCAGAAATTGCTGTGGTTCCAATAGGCTCAGACGTTAATGTTTCTGTAAAACCTGTGAGTTCAGAGAGTGTAGTTTCAGCAGGCAGTGATGTTCCTTGTTCTGTCTGAACTGTTGCTTCAGATTGTGTGGTTGCCTCAACAGGCTCAGAGGTTACTGTATCAGTGGGACTTGTTTCGTCAGGTGTTGATGTTGTGTCTGCAGGCTCAGATGTAACTACATTAGTTGGTACTGTTGGTTCAGAAATTGCTGTGGTTCCAATAGGCTCAGATATTAATGTTTCTGTAAAACCTGTGAGTTCAGAGAGTGTAGTTTCAGCAGGCAGTGATGTTACATCTTCCGTCTGAACTGTTGCTTCAGATTGTGTGGTTGCCTCAACAGGCTCAGACGTTACTGTATCAGTGGGACTTGTTTCGTCAGGTGTTGATGTTGTGTCTGCAGGCTCAGATGTAACTACATCAGTTGGTACTGTTGGTTCAGAAAATGCTGTGGTTCCAATAGGCTCAGATATTAATGTTTCTGTAAAACCTGTGAGTTGAGAGAGTGTAGTTTCAGCAGGCAGTGATGTTCCTTGTTCAGTCTGAACTGTTGCTTCAGATTGTGTGGTTGCCTCAACAGGCTCAGAGGTTACTGTATCAGTGGGACTTGTTTCATCAGGTGTTGATGTTACATCTTCCGTCTGAACTGTTGCTTCAGATTGTGTGGTTGCCTCAACAGGCTCAGAAGTTACTGTATCAGTGGGACTTGTTTCCTCAGGTGTTGATGTGTCTGCAGGCTCAGATGTAACTACATCAGTTGGTACTGTTGATTCAGAAATTGCTGTGGTTCCAATAGGCTCAGATATTAATGTTTCTGTAAAACCTGTGAGTTGAGAGAGTGTAGTTTCAGCAGGCAGTGATGTTACATCTTCCGTCTGAACTGTTGCTTCAGATTGTGTGGTTGCCTCAACAGGTTCAGAAGTTACTGTATCAGTGGGACTTGTTTCGTCAGGTGTTGATGTTGTGTCTGCAGGCTCAGATGTAACTATATCAGTTGGTACTGTTGGTTCAGAAATTGCTGTGGTTCCAATAGGCTCAGACGTTAATGTTTCTGTAAAACCTGTGAGTTCAGAGAGTGTAGTTTCAGCAGGCAGTGATGTTCCTTGTTCAGTCTGAACTGTTGCTTCAGATTGTGTGGTTGCCTCAACAGGCTCAGAGGTTACTGTATCAGTGGGACTTGTTTCGTCAGGTGTTGATGTTGTGTCTGCAGGCTCAGATGTAACTACATCAGTTGGTACTGTTGGTTCAGAAATTGCTGTGGTTCCAATAGGCTCAGATATTAATGTTTCTGTAAAACCTGTGAGTTCAGAGAGTGTAGTTTCAGCAGGCAGTGATGTTCCTTGTTCAGTCTGAACTGTTGCTTCAGATTGTGTGGTTGCCTCAACAGGCTCAGAGGTTACTGTATCAGTGGGACTTGTTTCGTCAGGTGTTGATGTTGTGTCTGCAGGCTCAGATGTAACTACATCAGTTGGTACTGTTGGTTCAGAAATTGCTGTTGTTCCAATAGGCTCAGACGTTAATGTTTCTGTAAAACCTGTGAGTTCAGAGAGTGTAGTTTCAGCAGGCAGTGATGTTCCTTGTTCGGTCTGAACTGTTGCTTCAGATTGTGTGGTTGCCTCAACAGGCTCAGGCGTTACTATATCAGTGGGACTTGTTTCGTCAGGTGTTGATGTTGTGTCGGCAGGCTCAGATGTAACTACATCAGTTGGTACTGTTGGTTCAGAAATTGCTGTGGTTCCAATAGGCTCAGATATTAATGTTTCTGTAAAACCTGTGAGTTCAGAGAGTGTAGTCTCAGCAGGCAGTGATGTTCCTTGTTCAGTCTGAACTGTTGCTTCAGATTGTGTGGTTGCCTCAACAGGCTCAGAAGTTACTCTATCAGTGGGACTTGTTTCGTCAGGTGTTGATGTTGTGTCTGCAGGCTCAGATGTAACTACATCAGTTGGTACTGTTGGTTCAGAAATTGCTGTGGTTCCAATAGGCTCAGATATTAATGTTTCTGTAAAACCTGTGAGTTCAGAGAGTGTAGTTTCAGCAGGCAGTGATGTTCCTTGTTCAGTCTGAACTGTTGCTTCAGATTGTGTGGTTGCCTCAACAGGCTCAGAGGTTACTGTATCAGTGGGACTTGTTTCGTCAGGTGTTGATGTTGTGTCTGCAGGCTCAGATGTAACTACATCAGTTGGTACTGTTGGTTCAGAAATTGCTGTGGTTCCAATAGGCTCAGATATTAATGTTTCTGTAAAACCTGTGAGTTCAGAGAGTGTAGTTTCAGCAGGCAGTGATGTTCCTTGTTCAGTCTGAACTGTTGCTTCAGATTGTGTGGTTGCCTCAACAGGCTCAGAGGTTACTGTATCAGTGGGACTTGTTTCATCAGGTGTTGATGTTGTGTCTGCATGCTCAGATGTAACTACATCAGTTGGTACTGTTGGTTCAGAAATTGCTGTGGTTCCAATAGGCTCAGATATTAATGTTTCTGTAAAACCTGTGAGTTCAGAGAGTGTAGTTTCAGCAGGCAGTGATGTAACGTCATCGGTCTGAACCGTTGCTTCAGATTGTGTGGTTGCCTCAACAGGCTCAGACGTTACTGTATCAGTGGGACTTGTTTCGTCAGGTGTTGATGTTGTGTCTGCAGGCTCAGATGTAACTACATCAGTTGGTACTGTTGGTTCAGAAATTGCTGTGGTTCCAATAGGCTCAGACGTTAATGTTTCTGTAAAACCTGTGAGTTCAGAGAGTGTAGTTTCAGCAGGCAGTGATGTTCCTTGTTCTGTCTGAACTGTTGCTTCAGATTGTGTGGTTGCCTCAACAGGCTCAGAGGTTACTGTATCAGTGGGACTTGTTTTGTCAGGTGTTGATGTTGTGTCTGCAGGCTCAGATGTAACTACATCAGTTTGTACTGTTGGTTCAGAAATTGCTGTGGTTCCAATAGGCTCAGATATTAATGTTTCTGTAAAACCTGTGAGTTCAGAGAGTGTAGTTTCAGCAGGCAGTGATGTTACATCTTCCATCTGAACTGTTGCTTCAGATTGTGATGTTGCCTCAACAGGCTCAGACGTTACTGTATCAGTGGGACTTGTTTCGTCAGGTGTTGATGTTGTGTCTGCAGGCTCAGATGTAACTACATCAGTTGGTACTGTTGGTTCAGAAATTGCTGTGGTTCCAATAGGCTCAGATATTAATGTTTCTGTAAAACCTGTGAGTTCAGAGAGTGTAATTTCAGCAGGCAGTGATGTTCCTTGTTCGGTCTGAACTGTTGCTTCAGATTGTGTGGTTGCCTCAACAGGCTCAGAGGTTACTGTATCAGTGGGACTTGTTTCGTCAGGTGTTGATGTTGTGTCTGCAGGCTCAGATGTAACTACATCAGTTGGTACTGTTGGTTCAGAAATTGCTGTGGTTCCAATAGGCTCAGACGTTAATGTTTCTGTAAAACCTGTGAGTTGAGAGAGTGTAGTTTCAGCAGGCAGTGATGTTCCTTGTTCTGTCTGAACTGTTGCTTCAGATTGTGTGGTTGCCTCAACAGGCTCAGAGGTTACTGTATCAGTGGGACTTGTTTCGTCAGGTGTTGATGTTGTGTCTGCAGGCTCAGATGTAACTACATCAGTTGGTACTGTTGGTTCAGAAATTGCTGTGGTTCCAATAGGCTCAGATATTAATGTTTCTGTAAAACCTGTGAGTTCAGAGAGTGTAGTTTCAGCAGGCAGTGATGTTCCTTGTTCAGTCTGAACTGTTGCTTCAGATTGTGTGGTTGCCTCAACAGGCTCAGAGGTTACTGTATCAGTGGGACTTGTTTCGTCAGGTGTTGATGTTGTGTCTGCAGGCTCAGATGTAACTACATCAGTTGGTACTGTTGGTTCAGAAATTGCTGTGGTTCCAATAGGCTCAGACGTTAATGTTTCTGTAAAACCTGTGAGTTCAGAGAGTGTAGTTTCAGCAGGCAGTGATGTTCCTTGTTCAGTCTGAACTGTTGCTTCAGATTGTGTGGTTGCCTCAACAGGCTCAGAGGTTACTGTATCAGTGGGACTTGTTTCGTCAGGTGTTGATGTTGTGTCTGCAGGCTCAGATGTAACTACATCAGTTGGTACTGTTGGTTCAGAAATTGCTGTGGTTCCAATAGGCTCAGATATTAATGTTTCTGTAAAACCTGTGAGTTGAGAGAGTGTAGTTTCAGCAGGCAGTGATGTTCCTTGTTCTGTCTGAACTGTTGCTTCAGATTGTGTGGTTGCCTCAACAGGCTCAGAGGTTACTGTATCAGTGGGACTTGTTTCGTCAGGTGTTGATGTTGTGTCTGCAGGCTCAGATGTAACTACATCAGTTGGTACTGTTGGTTCAGAAATTGCTGTGGTTCCAATAGGCTCAGATATTAATGTTTCTGTAAAACCTGTGAGTTCAGAGAGTGTAGTTTCAGCAGGCAGTGATGTTCCTTGTTCAGTCTGAACTGTTGCTTCATATTGTGTGGTTGCCTCAACAGGCTCAGAGGTTACTGTATCAGTGGGACTTGTTTCATCAGGTGTTGATGTTGTGTCTGCAGGCTCAGATGTAACTACATCAGTTGGTACTGTTGGTTCAGAAATTGCTGTGGTTCCAATAGGCTCAGATATTAATGTTTCTGTAAAACCTGTGAGTTCAGAGAGTGTAGTTTCAGCAGGCAGTGATGTTCCTTGTTCAGTCTGAACTGTTGCTTCAGATTGTGTGATTGCCTCAACAGGCTCAGAGGTTACTGTATCAGTGGGACTTGTTTCGTCAGGTGTTGATGTTGTGTCTGCAGGCTCAGATGTAACTACATCAGTTGGTACTGTTGGTTCAGAAATTGCTGTGGTTCCAATAGGCTCAGATATTAATGTTTCTGTAAAACCTGTGAGTTCAGAGAGTGTAGTTTCAGCAGGCAGTGATGTTCCTTGTTCAGTCTGAACTGTTGCTTCAGATTGTGTGGTTGCCTCAACAGGCTCAGAGGTTACTGTATCAGTGGGACTTGTTTCGTCAGGTGTTGATGTTGTGTCTGCAGGCTCAGATGTAACTACATCAGTTGGTACTGTTGGTTCAGAAATTGCTGTGGTTCCAATAGGCTCAGACGTTAATGTTTCTGTAAAACCTGTGAGTTCAGAGAGTGTAGTTTCAGCAGGCAGTGATGTTCCTTGTTCAGTCTGAACTGTTGTTTCAGATTGTGTGGTTGCCTCAACAGGCTCAGAGGTTACTGTATCAGTGGGACTTGTTTCATCAGGTGTTGATGTTGTGTCTGCAGGCTCAGATGTAACTACATCAGTTGGTACTGTTGGTTCAGAAATTGCTGTGGTTCCAATAGGCTCAGATATTAATGTTTCTGTAAAACCTGTGAGTTCAGAGAGTGTAGTTTCAGAAGGCAGTGATGTAACGTCATCGGTCTGAACCGTTGCTTCAGATTGTGTGGTTGCCTCAACAGGCTCAGACGTTACTGTATCAGTGGGACTTGTTTCGTCAGGTGTTGATGTTGTGTCTGCAGGCTCAGATGTAACTACATCAGTTGGTACTGTTGGTTCAGAAATTGCTGTGGTTCCAATAGGCTCAGACGTTAATGTTTCTGTAAAACCTGTGAGTTCAGAGAGTGTAGTTTCAGCAGGCAGTGATGTTCCTTGTTCAGTCTGAACTGTTGCTTCAGATTGTGTGGTTGCCTCAACAGGCTCAGAGGTTACTGTATCAGTGGGACTTGTTTCGTCAGGTGTTGATGTTGTGTCTGCAGGCTCAGATGTAACTACATCAGTTGGTACTGTTGGTTCAGAAATTGCTGTGGTTCCAATAGGCTCAGATATTAATGTTTCTGTAAAACCTGTGAGTTGAGAGAGTGTAGTTTCAGCAGGCAGTGATGTTACATCTTCCGTCTGAACTGTTGCTTCAGATTGTGTGGTTGCCTCAACAGGCTCAGAAGTTACTGTATCAGTGGGACTTGTTTCGTCAGGTGTTGATGTTGTGTCTGCAGGCTCAGATGTAACTACATCAGTTGGTACTGTTGGTTCAGAAATTGCTGTGGTTCCAATAGGCTCAGACGTTAATGTTTCTGTAAAACCTGTGAGTTCAGAGAGTGTAGTTTCAGCAGGCAGTGATGTTCCTTGTTCAGTCTGAACTGTTGCTTCAGATTGTGTGGTTGCCTCAACAGGCTCAGAGGTTACTGTATCGGTGGGACTTGTTTCGTCAGGTGTTGATGTTGTGTCTGCAGGCTCAGATGTAACTACATCAGTTGGTACTGTTGGTTCAGAAATTGCTGTGGTTCCAATAGGCTCAGACGTTAATGTTTCTGTAAAACCTGTGAGTTCAGAGAGTGTAGTTTCAGCAGGCAGTGATGTTCCTTGTTCAGTCTGAACTGTTGCTTCAGATTGTGTGGTTGCCTCAACAGGCTCAGAGGTTACTGTATCAGTGGGACTTGTTTTGTCAGGTGTTGATGTTGTGTCTGCAGGCTCAGATGTAACTACATCAGTTGGTACTGTTGGTTCAGAAATTGCTGTGGTTCCAATAGGCTCAGACGTTAATGTTTCTGTAAAACCTGTGAGTTCAGAGAGTGTAGTTTCAGCAGGCAGTGATGTTCCTTGTTCAGTCTGAACTGTTGTTTCAGATTGTGTGGTTGCCTCAACAGGCTCAGAGGTTACTGTATCAGTGGGACTTGTTTCGTCAGGTGTTGATGTTGTGTCTGCAGGCTCAGATGTAACTACATCAGTTGGTACTGTTGGTTCAGAAATTGCTGTGGTTCCAATAGGCTCAGATATTAATGTTTCTGTAAAACCTGTGAGTTCAGAGAGTGTAGTTTCAGAAGGCAGTGATGTAACGTCATCGGTCTGAACCGTTGCTTCAGATTGTGTGGTTGCCTCAACAGGCTCAGACGTTACTGTATCAGTGGGACTTGTTTCGTCAGGTGTTGATGTTGTGTCTGCAGGCTCAGATGTAACTACATCAGTTGGTACTGTTGGTTCAGAAATTGCTGTGGTTCCAATAGGCTCAGACGTTAATGTTTCTGTAAAACCTGTGAGTTCAGAGAGTGTAGTTTCAGCAGGCAGTGATGTTCCTTGTTCAGTCTGAACTGTTGCTTCAGATTGTGTGGTTGCCTCAACAGGCTCAGAGGTTACTGTATCAGTGGGACTTGTTTCGTCAGGTGTTGATGTTGTGTCTGCAGGCTCAGATGTAACTACATCAGTTGGTACTGTTGATTCAGAAATTGCTGTTGTTCCAATAGGCTCAGATATTAATGTTTCTGTAAAACCTGTGAGTTCAGAGAGTGTAGTTTCAGCAGGCAGTGATGTTCCTTGTTCGGTCTGAACTGTTGCTTCAGATTGTGTGGTTGCCTCAACAGGCTCAGAGGTTACTGTATCAGTGGGACTTGTTTCGTCAGGTGTTGATGTTGTGTCTGCAGGCTCAGATGTAACTACATCAGTTGGTACTGTTGGTTCAGAAATTGCTGTGGTTCCAATAGGCTCAGATATTAATGTTTCTGTAAAACCTGTGAGTTGAGAGAGTGTAGTTTCAGCAGGCAGTGATGTTCCTTGTTCTGTCTGAACTGTTGCTTCAGATTGTGTGGTTGCCTCAACAGGCTCAGAGGTTACTGTATCAGTGGGACTTGTTTCGTCAGGTGTTGATGTTGTGTCTGCAGGCTCAGATGTAACTACATCAGTTGGTACTGTTGGTTCAGAAATTGCTGTGGTTCCAATAGGCTCAGATATTAATGTTTCTGTAAAACCTGTGAGTTCAGAGAGTGTAGTTTCAGCAGGCAGTGATGTTCCTTGTTCAGTCTGAACTGTTGCTTCATATTGTGTGGTTGCCTCAACAGGCTCAGAGGTTACTGTATCAGTGGGACTTGTTTCATCAGGTGTTGATGTTGTGTCTGCAGGCTCAGATGTAACTACATCAGTTGGTACTGTTGGTTCAGAAATTGCTGTGGTTCCAATAGGCTCAGATATTAATGTTTCTGTAAAACCTGTGAGTTGAGAGAGTGTAGTTTCAGCAGGCAGTGATGTTGCATCTTCCGTCTGAACTGTTGCTTCAGATTGTGTGGTTGCCTCAACAGGCTCAGAGGTTACTGTATCAGTGGGACTTGTTTCGTCAGGTGTTGATGTTGTGTCTGCAGGCTCAGATGTAACTACATCAGTTGGTACTGTTGGTTCAGAAAATGCTGTGGTTCCAATAGGCTCAGATATTAATGTTTCTGTAAAACCTGTGAGTTGAGAGAGTGTAGTTTCAGCAGGCAGTGATGTTCCTTGTTCAGTCTGAACTGTTGCTTCAGATTGTGTGGTTGCCTCAACAGGCTCAGAGGTTACTGTATCAGTGGGACTTGTTTCGTCAGGTGTTGATGTTGTGTCTGCAGGCTCAGATGTAACTACATCAGTTGGTACTGTTGGTTCAGAAATTGCTGTGGTTCCAATAGGCTCAGATATTAATGTTTCTGTAAAACCTGTGATTTGAGAGAGTGTAGTTTCAGCAGGCAGTGATGTTACATCTTCCGTCTGAACTGTTGCTTCAGATTGTGTGGTTGCCTCAACAGGCTCAGAAGTTACTGTATCAGTGGGACTTGTTTCGTCAGGTGTTGATGTTGTGTCTGCAGGCTCAGATGTAACTACATCAGTTGGTACTGTTGGTTCAGAAATTGCTGTGGTTCCAATAGGCTCAGATATTAATGTTTCTGTAAAACCTGTGAGTTGAGAGAGTGTAGTTTCAGCAGGCAGTGATGTTACATCTTCCGTCTGAACTGTTGCTTCAGATTGTGTGGTTGCCTCAACAGGCTCAGAGGTTACTGTATCAGTGTGACTTGTTTCGTCATGTGTTGATGTTGTGTCTGCAGGCTCAGATGTAACTACATCAGTTGGTACTGTTGGTTCAGAAATTGCTGTTGTTCCAATAGGCTCAGACGTTAATGTTTCTGTAAAACCTGTGAGTTGAGAGAGTGTAGTTTCAGCAGGCAGTGATGTTCCTTGTTCAGTCTGAGCTGTTGCTTCAGATTGTGTGGTTGCCTCAACAGGCTCAGAGGTTACTGTATCAGTGGGACTTGTTTCGTCAGGTGTTGATGTTGTGTCTGCAGGCTCAGATGTAACTACATCAGTTGGTACTGTTGGTTCAGAAATTGCTGTTGTTCCAATAGGCTCAGACGTTAATGTTTCTGTAAAACCTGTGAGTTCAGAGAGTGTAGTTTCAGAAGGCAGTGATGTAACGTCATCGGTCTGAACCGTTGCTTCAGATTGTGTGGTTGCCTCAACAGGCTCAGACGTTACTGTATCAGTGGGACTTGTTTCGTCAGGTGTTGATGTTGTGTCTGCAGGCTCAGATGTAACTACATCAGTTGGTACTGTTGGTTCAGAAATTGCTGTGGTTCCAATAGGCTCAGATATTAATGTTTCTGTAAAACCTGTGAGTTCAGAGAGTGTAGTTTCAGCAGGCAGTGATGTTCCTTGTTCGGTCTGAACTGTTGCTTCAGATTGTGTGGTTGCCTCAACGGGCTCAGAGGTTACTGTATCAGTGGGACTTGTTTCGTCAGGTGTTGATGTTGTGTCTGCACGCTCAGATGTAACTACATCAGTTGGTACTGTTGGTTCAGAAATTGCTGTGGTTCCAATAGGCTCAGACGTTAATGTTTCTGTAAAACCTGTTAGTTGAGAGAGTGTAGTTTCAGCAGGCAGTGATGTTCCTTGTTCTGTCTGAACTGTTGCTTCAGATTGTGTGGTTGCCTCAACAGGCTCAGACGTTACTGTATCAGTGGGACTTGTTTCGTCAGGTGTTGATGTTGTGTCTGCAGGCTCAGATGTAACTACATCAGTTGGTACTGTTGATTCAGAAATTGCTGTGGTTCCAATAGGCTCAGATATTAATGTTTCTGTAAAACCTGTGAGTTCAGAGAGTGTAGTTTCAGCAGGCAGTGATGTTACATCTTCCGTCTGAACTGTTGCTTCAGATTGTGTGGTTGCCTCAACAGGCTCAGAAGTTACTGTATCAGTGGGACTTGTTTCGTCAGGTGTTGATGTTGTGTCTGCAGGCTCAGATGTAACTACATTAGTTGGTACTGTTGGTTCAGAAATTGCTGTGGTTCCAATAGGCTCAGATATTAATGTTTCTGTAAAACCTGTGAGTTCAGAGAGTGTAGTTTCAGCAGGCAGTGATGTTACATCTTCCGTCTGAACTGTTGCTTCAGATTGTGTGGTTGCCTCAACAGGCTCAGACGTTACTGTATCAGTGGGACTTGTTTCGTCAGGTGTTGATGTTGTGTCTGCAGGCTCAGATGTAACTACATCAGTTGGTACTGTTGGTTCAGAAAATGCTGTGGTTCCAATAGGCTCAGATATTAATGTTTCTGTAAAACCTGTGAGTTGAGAGAGTGTAGTTTCAGCAGGCAGTGATGTTCCTTGTTCAGTCTGAACTGTTGCTTCAGATTGTGTGGTTGCCTCAACAGGCTCAGAGGTTACTGTATCAGTGGGACTTGTTTCGTCAGGTGTTGATGTTGTGTCTGCAGGCTCAGATGTAACTACATCAGTTGGTACTGTTGGTTCAGAAATTGCTGTGGTTCCAATAGGCTCAGATATTAATGTTTCTGTAAAACCTGTGAGTTCAGAGAGTGTAGTTTCAGCAGGCAGTGATGTTACATCTTCCGTCTGAACTGTTGCTTCAGATTGTGTGGTTGCCTCAACAGGCTCAGAGGTTACTGTATCAGTGGGACTTGTTTCGTCAGGTGTTGATGTTGTGTCTGCAGGCTCAGATGTAACTACATCAGTTGGTACTGTTGGTTCAGAAATTGCTGTGGTTCCAATAGGCTCAGATATTAATGTTTCTGTAAAACCTGTGAGTTGAGAGAGTGTAGTTTCAGCAGGCAGTGATGTTACATCTTCCGTCTGAACTGTTGCTTCAGATTGTGTGGTTGCCTCAACAGGCTCAGAGGTTACTGTATCAGTGTGACTTGTTTCGTCAGGTGTTGATGTTGTGTCTGCAGGCTCAGATGTAACTACATCAGTTGGTACTGTTGGTTCAGAAATTGCTGTTGTTCCAATAGGCTCAGACGTTAATGTTTCTGTAAAACCTGTGAGTTCAGAGAGTGTAGTTTCAGCAGGCAGTGATGTTCCTTGTTCAGTCTGAGCTGTTGCTTCAGATTGTGTGGTTGCCTCAACAGGCTCAGAGGTTACTGTATCAGTGGGACTTGTTTCGTCAGGTGTTGATGTTGTGTCTGCAGGCTCAGATGTAACTACATCAGTTGGTACTGTTGGTTCAGAAATTGCTGTTGTTCCAATAGGCTCAGACGTTAATGTTTCTGTAAAACCTGTGAGTTCAGAGAGTGTAGTTTCAGAAGGCAGTGATGTAACGTCATCGGTCTGAACCGTTGCTTCAGATTGTGTGGTTGCCTCAACAGGCTCAGACGTTACTGTATCAGTGGGACTTGTTTCGTCAGGTGTTGATGTTGTGTCTGCAGGCTCAGATGTAACTACATCAGTTGGTACTGTTGGTTCAGAAATTGCTGTGGTTCCAATAGGCTCAGACGTTAATGTTTCTGTAAAACCTGTGAGTTGAGAGAGTGTAGTTTCAGCAGGCAGTGATGTTCCTTGTTCTGTCTGAACTGTTGCTTCAGATTGTGTGGTTGCCTCAACAGGCTCAGAGGTTACTGTATCAGTGGGACTTGTTTCGTCAGGTGTTGATGTTGTGTCTGCATGCTCAGATGTAACTACATCAGTTGGTACTGTTGGTTCAGAAATTGCTGTGGTTCCAATAGGCTCAGATATTAATGTTTCTGTAAAACCTGTGAGTTCAGAGAGTGTAGTTTCAGCAGGCAGTGATGTTCCTTGTTCGGTCTGAACTGTTGCTTCAGATTGTGTGGTTGCCTCAACGGGCTCAGAGGTTACTGTATCAGTGGGACTTGTTTCGTCAGTTGTTGATGTTGTGTCTGCAGGCTCAGATGTAACTACATCAGTTGGTACTGTTGATTCAGAAATTGCTGTGGTTCCAATAGGCTCAGATATTAATGTTTCTGTAAAACCTGTGAGTTCAGAGAGTGTAGTTTCAGCAGGCAGTGATGTTACATCTTCCGTCTGAACTGTTGCTTCAGATTGTGATGTTGCCTCAACAGGCTCAGAAGTTACTGTATCAGTGGGACTTGTTTCGTCAGGTGTTGATGTTGTGTCTGCAGGCTCAGATGTAACTACATCAGTTGGTACTGTTGGTTCAGAAATTGCTGTGGTTCCAATAGGCTCAGATATTAATGTTTCTGTAAAACCTGTGAGTTCAGAGAGTGTAGTTTCAGCAGGCAGTGATGTTCCTTGTTCGGTCTGAACTGTTGCTTCAGATTGTGTGGTTGCCTCAACAGGCTCAGAGGTTACTGTATCAGTGGGACTTGTTTCGTCAGGTGTTGATGTTGTGTCTGCAGGCTCAGATGTAACTACATCAGTTGGTACTGTTGGTTCAGAAATTGCTGTGGTTCCAATAGGCTCAGATATTAATGTTTCTGTAAAACCTGTGAGTTCAGAGAGTGTAGTTTCAGCAGGCAGTGATGTTCCTTGTTCAGTCTGAACTGTTGCTTCAGATTGTGTGGTTGCCTCAACAGGCTCAGAGGTTACTGTATCAGTGGGACTTGTTTCGTCAGGTGTTGATGTTGTGTCTGCAGGCTCAGATGTAACTACATCAGTTGGTACTGTTGGTTCAGAAATTGCTGTGGTTCCAATAGGCTCAGACGTTAATGTTTCTGTAAAACCTGTGAGTTCAGAGAGTGTAGTTTCAGCAGGCAGTGATGTTCCTTGTTCAGTCTGAACTGTTGTTTCAGATTGTGTGGTTGCCTCAACAGGCTCAGAGGTTACTGTATCAGTGGGACTTGTTTCATCAGGTGTTGATGTTGTGTCTGCAGGCTCAGATGTAACTACATCAGTTGGTACTGTTGGTTCAGAAATTGCTGTGGTTCCAATAGGCTCAGATATTAATGTTTCTGTAAAACCTGTGAGTTCAGAGAGTGTAGTTTCAGCAGGCAGTGATGTTCCTTGTTCGGTCTGAACTGTTGCTTCAGATTGTGTGGTTGCCTCAACGGGCTCAGAGGTTACTGTATCAGTGGGACTTGTTTCGTCAGTTGTTGATGTTGTGTCTGCAGGCTCAGATGTAACTACATCAGTTGGTACTGTTGATTCAGAAATTGCTGTGGTTCCAATAGGCTCAGATATTAATGTTTCTGTAAAACCTGTGAGTTCAGAGAGTGTAGTTTCAGCAGGCAGTGATGTTACATCTTCCGTCTGAACTGTTGCTTCAGATTGTGATGTTGCCTCAACAGGCTCAGAAGTTACTGTATCAGTGGGACTTGTTTCGTCAGGTGTTGATGTTGTGTCTGCAGGCTCAGATGTAACTACATCAGTTGGTACTGTTGGTTCAGAAATTGCTGTGGTTCCAATAGGCTCAGATATTAATGTTTCTGTAAAACCTGTGAGTTCAGAGAGTGTAGTTTCAGCAGGCAGTGATGTTCCTTGTTCAGTCTGAACTGTTGCTTCAGATTGTGTGGTTGCCTCAACAGGCTCAGAGGTTACTGTATCAGTGGGACTTGTTTCGTCAGGTGTTGATGTTGTGTCTGCAGGCTCAGATGTAACTACATCAGTTGGTACTGTTGGTTCAGAAATTGCTGTGGTTCCAATAGGCTCAGATATTAATGTTTCTGTAAAACCTGTGAGTTCAGAGAGTGTAGTTTCAGCAGGCAGTGATGTTCCTTGTTCAGTCTGAACTGTTGCTTCAGATTGTGTGGTTGCCTCAACAGGCTCAGAGGTTACTGTATCAGTGGGACTTGTTTCGTCAGGTGTTGATGTTGTGTCTGCAGGCTCAGATGTAACTACATCAGTTGGTACTGTTGGTTCAGAAATTGCTGTGGTTCCAATAGGCTCAGACGTTAATGTTTCTGTAAAACCTGTGAGTTCAGAGAGTGTAGTTTCAGCAGGCAGTGATGTTCCTTGTTCAGTCTGAACTGTTGTTTCAGATTGTGTGGTTGCCTCAACAGGCTCAGAGGTTACTGTATCAGTGGGACTTGTTTCATCAGGTGTTGATGTTGTGTCTGCAGGCTCAGATGTAACTACATCAGTTGGTACTGTTGGTTCAGAAATTGCTGTGGTTCCAATAGGCTCAGATATTAATGTTTCTGTAAAACCTGTGAGTTCAGAGAGTGTAGTTTCAGAAGGCAGTGATGTAACGTCATCGGTCTGAACCGTTGCTTCAGATTGTGTGGTTGCCTCAACAGGCTCAGACGTTACTGTATCAGTGGGACTTGTTTCGTCAGGTGTTGATGTTGTGTCTGCAGGCTCAGATGTAACTACATCAGTTGGTACTGTTGGTTCAGAAATTGCTGTGGTTCCAATAGGCTCAGACGTTAATGTTTCTGTAAAACCTGTGAGTTCAGAGAGTGTAGTTTCAGCAGGCAGTGATGTTCCTTGTTCAGTCTGAACTGTTGCTTCAGATTGTGTGGTTGCCTCAACAGGCTCAGAGGTTACTGTATCAGTGGGACTTGTTTCGTCAGGTGTTGATGTTGTGTCTGCAGGCTCAGATGTAACTACATCAGTTGGTACTGTTGATTCAGAAATTGCTGTTGTTCCAATAGGCTCAGATATTAATGTTTCTGTAAAACCTGTGAGTTCAGAGAGTGTAGTTTCAGCAGGCAGTGATGTTCCTTGTTCAGTCTGAACTGTTGCTTCAGATTGTGTGGTTGCCTCAACAGGCTCAGAGGTTACTGTATCAGTGGGACTTGTTTCGTCAGGTGTTGTTGTTGTGTCTGCAGGCTCAGATGTAACTACATCAGTTGGTACTGTTGGTTCAGAAATTGCTGTGGTTCCAATAGGCTCAGATATTAATGTTTCTGTAAAACCTGTGAGTTCAGAGAGTGTAGTTTCAGCAGGCAGTGATGTTCCTTGTTCAGTCTGAACTGTTGCTTCAGATTGTGTGGTTGCCTCAACAGGCTCAGAGGTTACTGTATCAGTGGGACTTGTTTTGTCAGGTGTTGATGTTGTGTCTGCAGGCTCAGATGTAACTACATCAGTTGGTACTGTTGGTTCAGAAATTGCTGTGGTTCCAATAGGCTCAGACGTTAATGTTTCTGTAAAACCTGTGAGTTCAGAGAGTGTAGTTTCAGCAGGCAGTGATGTTCCTTGTTCAGTCTGAACTGTTGCTTCAGATTGTGTGGTTGCCTCAACAGGCTCAGAGGTTACTGTATCAGTGGGACTTGTTTCGTCAGGTGTTGATGTTGTGTCTGCAGGCTCAGATGTAACTACATCAGTTGGTACTGTTGGTTCAGAAATTGCTGTGGTTCCAATAGGCTCAGATATTAATGTTTCTGTAAAACCTGTGAGTTGAGAGAGTGTAGTTTCAGCAGGCAGTGATGTTCCTTGTTCAGTCTGAACTGTTGCTTCAGATTGTGATGTTGCCTCAACAGGCTCAGAAGTTACTGTATCAGTGGGACTTGTTTCGTCAGGTGTTGATGTTGTGTCTGCAGGCTCAGATGTAACTACATCAGTTGGTACTGTTGGTTCAGAAATTGCTGTGGTTCCGATAGGCTCAGATATTAATGTTTCTGTAAAACCTGTGAGTTCAGAGAGTGTAGTTTCAGCAGGCAGTGATGTTCCTTGTTCGGTCTGAACTGTTGCTTCAGATTGTGTGGTTGCCTCAACAGGCTCAGAAGTTACTGTATCAGTGGGACTTGTTTCGTCAGGTGTTGATGTTGTGTCTGCAGGCTCAGATGTAACTACATCAGTTGGTACTGTTGGTTCAGAAATTGCTGTGGTTCCAATAGGCTCAGACGTTAATGTTTCTGTAAAACCTGTGAGTTGAGAGACTGTAGTTTCAGCAGGCAGTGATGTTACATCTTCCGTCTGAACTGTTGCTTCAGATTGTGTGGTTGCCTCAACAGGCTCAGAGGTTACTGTATCAGTGGGACTTGTTTCGTCAGGTGTTGATGTTGTGTCTGCAGGCTCAGATGTAACTACATCAGTTGGTACTGTTGATTCAGAAATTGCTGTTGTTCCAATAGGCTCAGATATTAATGTTTCTGTAAAACCTGTGAGTTCAGAGAGTGTAGTTTCAGCAGGCAGTGATGTTCCTTGTTCGGTCTGAACTGTTGCTTCAGATTGTGTGGTTGCCTCAACAGGCTCAGAGGTTACTGTATCAGTGGGACTTGTTTCGTCAGGTGTTGATGTTGTGTCTGCAGGCTCAGATGTAACTACATCAGTTGGTACTGTTGGTTCAGAAATTGCTGTGGTTCCAATAGGCTCAGATATTAATGTTTCTGTAAAACCTGTGAGTTGAGAGAGTGTAGTTTCAGCAGGCAGTGATGTTCCTTGTTCTGTCTGAACTGTTGCTTCAGATTGTGTGGTTGCCTCAACAGGCTCAGAGGTTACTGTATCAGTGGGACTTGTTTCGTCAGGTGTTGATGTTGTGTCTGCAGGCTCAGATGTAACTACATCAGTTGGTACTGTTGGTTCAGAAATTGCTGTGGTTCCAATAGGCTCAGATATTAATGTTTCTGTAAAACCTGTGAGTTCAGAGAGTGTAGTTTCAGCAGGCAGTGATGTTCCTTGTTCAGTCTGAACTGTTGCTTCATATTGTGTGGTTGCCTCAACAGGCTCAGAGGTTACTGTATCAGTGGGACTTGTTTCATCAGGTGTTGATGTTGTGTCTGCAGGCTCAGATGTAACTACATCAGTTGGTACTGTTGGTTCAGAAATTGCTGTGGTTCCAATAGGCTCAGATATTAATGTTTCTGTAAAACCTGTGAGTTGAGAGAGTGTAGTTTCAGCAGGCAGTGATGTTGCATCTTCCGTCTGAACTGTTGCTTCAGATTGTGTGGTTGCCTCAACAGGCTCAGAGGTTACTGTATCAGTGGGACTTGTTTCGTCAGGTGTTGATGTTGTGTCTGCAGGCTCAGATGTAACTACATCAGTTGGTACTGTTGGTTCAGAAAATGCTGTGGTTCCAATAGGCTCAGATATTAATGTTTCTGTAAAACCTGTGAGTTGAGAGAGTGTAGTTTCAGCAGGCAGTGATGTTCCTTGTTCAGTCTGAACTGTTGCTTCAGATTGTGTGGTTGCCTCAACAGGCTCAGAGGTTACTGTATCAGTGGGACTTGTTTCGTCAGGTGTTGATGTTGTGTCTGCAGGCTCAGATGTAACTACATCAGTTGGTACTGTTGGTTCAGAAATTGCTGTGGTTCCAATAGGCTCAGATATTAATGTTTCTGTAAAACCTGTGATTTGAGAGAGTGTAGTTTCAGCAGGCAGTGATGTTACATCTTCCGTCTGAACTGTTGCTTCAGATTGTGTGGTTGCCTCAACAGGCTCAGAAGTTACTGTATCAGTGGGACTTGTTTCGTCAGGTGTTGATGTTGTGTCTGCAGGCTCAGATGTAACTACATCAGTTGGTACTGTTGGTTCAGAAATTGCTGTGGTTCCAATAGGCTCAGATATTAATGTTTCTGTAAAACCTGTGAGTTGAGAGAGTGTAGTTTCAGCAGGCAGTGATGTTACATCTTCCGTCTGAACTGTTGCTTCAGATTGTGTGGTTGCCTCAACAGGCTCAGAGGTTACTGTATCAGTGTGACTTGTTTCGTCATGTGTTGATGTTGTGTCTGCAGGCTCAGATGTAACTACATCAGTTGGTACTGTTGGTTCAGAAATTGCTGTTGTTCCAATAGGCTCAGACGTTAATGTTTCTGTAAAACCTGTGAGTTGAGAGAGTGTAGTTTCAGCAGGCAGTGATGTTCCTTGTTCAGTCTGAGCTGTTGCTTCAGATTGTGTGGTTGCCTCAACAGGCTCAGAGGTTACTGTATCAGTGGGACTTGTTTCGTCAGGTGTTGATGTTGTGTCTGCAGGCTCAGATGTAACTACATCAGTTGGTACTGTTGGTTCAGAAATTGCTGTTGTTCCAATAGGCTCAGACGTTAATGTTTCTGTAAAACCTGTGAGTTCAGAGAGTGTAGTTTCAGAAGGCAGTGATGTAACGTCATCGGTCTGAACCGTTGCTTCAGATTGTGTGGTTGCCTCAACAGGCTCAGACGTTACTGTATCAGTGGGACTTGTTTCGTCAGGTGTTGATGTTGTGTCTGCAGGCTCAGATGTAACTACATCAGTTGGTACTGTTGGTTCAGAAATTGCTGTGGTTCCAATAGGCTCAGATATTAATGTTTCTGTAAAACCTGTGAGTTCAGAGAGTGTAGTTTCAGCAGGCAGTGATGTTCCTTGTTCGGTCTGAACTGTTGCTTCAGATTGTGTGGTTGCCTCAACGGGCTCAGAGGTTACTGTATCAGTGGGACTTGTTTCGTCAGGTGTTGATGTTGTGTCTGCACGCTCAGATGTAACTACATCAGTTGGTACTGTTGGTTCAGAAATTGCTGTGGTTCCAATAGGCTCAGACGTTAATGTTTCTGTAAAACCTGTTAGTTGAGAGAGTGTAGTTTCAGCAGGCAGTGATGTTCCTTGTTCTGTCTGAACTGTTGCTTCAGATTGTGTGGTTGCCTCAACAGGCTCAGACGTTACTGTATCAGTGGGACTTGTTTCGTCAGGTGTTGATGTTGTGTCTGCAGGCTCAGATGTAACTACATCAGTTGGTACTGTTGATTCAGAAATTGCTGTGGTTCCAATAGGCTCAGATATTAATGTTTCTGTAAAACCTGTGAGTTCAGAGAGTGTAGTTTCAGCAGGCAGTGATGTTACATCTTCCGTCTGAACTGTTGCTTCAGATTGTGTGGTTGCCTCAACAGGCTCAGAAGTTACTGTATCAGTGGGACTTGTTTCGTCAGGTGTTGATGTTGTGTCTGCAGGCTCAGATGTAACTACATTAGTTGGTACTGTTGGTTCAGAAATTGCTGTGGTTCCAATAGGCTCAGATATTAATGTTTCTGTAAAACCTGTGAGTTCAGAGAGTGTAGTTTCAGCAGGCAGTGATGTTACATCTTCCGTCTGAACTGTTGCTTCAGATTGTGTGGTTGCCTCAACAGGCTCAGACGTTACTGTATCAGTGGGACTTGTTTCGTCAGGTGTTGATGTTGTGTCTGCAGGCTCAGATGTAACTACATCAGTTGGTACTGTTGGTTCAGAAAATGCTGTGGTTCCAATAGGCTCAGATATTAATGTTTCTGTAAAACCTGTGAGTTGAGAGAGTGTAGTTTCAGCAGGCAGTGATGTTCCTTGTTCAGTCTGAACTGTTGCTTCAGATTGTGTGGTTGCCTCAACAGGCTCAGAGGTTACTGTATCAGTGGGACTTGTTTCGTCAGGTGTTGATGTTGTGTCTGCAGGCTCAGATGTAACTACATCAGTTGGTACTGTTGGTTCAGAAATTGCTGTGGTTCCAATAGGCTCAGATATTAATGTTTCTGTAAAACCTGTGAGTTCAGAGAGTGTAGTTTCAGCAGGCAGTGATGTTACATCTTCCGTCTGAACTGTTGCTTCAGATTGTGTGGTTGCCTCAACAGGCTCAGAGGTTACTGTATCAGTGGGACTTGTTTCGTCAGGTGTTGATGTTGTGTCTGCAGGCTCAGATGTAACTACATCAGTTGGTACTGTTGGTTCAGAAATTGCTGTGGTTCCAATAGGCTCAGATATTAATGTTTCTGTAAAACCTGTGAGTTGAGAGAGTGTAGTTTCAGCAGGCAGTGATGTTACATCTTCCGTCTGAACTGTTGCTTCAGATTGTGTGGTTGCCTCAACAGGCTCAGAGGTTACTGTATCAGTGTGACTTGTTTCGTCAGGTGTTGATGTTGTGTCTGCAGGCTCAGATGTAACTACATCAGTTGGTACTGTTGGTTCAGAAATTGCTGTTGTTCCAATAGGCTCAGACGTTAATGTTTCTGTAAAACCTGTGAGTTCAGAGAGTGTAGTTTCAGCAGGCAGTGATGTTCCTTGTTCAGTCTGAGCTGTTGCTTCAGATTGTGTGGTTGCCTCAACAGGCTCAGAGGTTACTGTATCAGTGGGACTTGTTTCGTCAGGTGTTGATGTTGTGTCTGCAGGCTCAGATGTAACTACATCAGTTGGTACTGTTGGTTCAGAAATTGCTGTTGTTCCAATAGGCTCAGACGTTAATGTTTCTGTAAAACCTGTGAGTTCAGAGAGTGTAGTTTCAGAAGGCAGTGATGTAACGTCATCGGTCTGAACCGTTGCTTCAGATTGTGTGGTTGCCTCAACAGGCTCAGACGTTACTGTATCAGTGGGACTTGTTTCGTCAGGTGTTGATGTTGTGTCTGCAGGCTCAGATGTAACTACATCAGTTGGTACTGTTGGTTCAGAAATTGCTGTGGTTCCAATAGGCTCAGACGTTAATGTTTCTGTAAAACCTGTGAGTTGAGAGAGTGTAGTTTCAGCAGGCAGTGATGTTCCTTGTTCTGTCTGAACTGTTGCTTCAGATTGTGTGGTTGCCTCAACAGGCTCAGAGGTTACTGTATCAGTGGGACTTGTTTCGTCAGGTGTTGATGTTGTGTCTGCATGCTCAGATGTAACTACATCAGTTGGTACTGTTGGTTCAGAAATTGCTGTGGTTCCAATAGGCTCAGATATTAATGTTTCTGTAAAACCTGTGAGTTCAGAGAGTGTAGTTTCAGCAGGCAGTGATGTTCCTTGTTCGGTCTGAACTGTTGCTTCAGATTGTGTGGTTGCCTCAACGGGCTCAGAGGTTACTGTATCAGTGGGACTTGTTTCGTCAGTTGTTGATGTTGTGTCTGCAGGCTCAGATGTAACTACATCAGTTGGTACTGTTGATTCAGAAATTGCTGTGGTTCCAATAGGCTCAGATATTAATGTTTCTGTAAAACCTGTGAGTTCAGAGAGTGTAGTTTCAGCAGGCAGTGATGTTACATCTTCCGTCTGAACTGTTGCTTCAGATTGTGATGTTGCCTCAACAGGCTCAGAAGTTACTGTATCAGTGGGACTTGTTTCGTCAGGTGTTGATGTTGTGTCTGCAGGCTCAGATGTAACTACATCAGTTGGTACTGTTGGTTCAGAAATTGCTGTGGTTCCAATAGGCTCAGATATTAATGTTTCTGTAAAACCTGTGAGTTCAGAGAGTGTAGTTTCAGCAGGCAGTGATGTTCCTTGTTCAGTCTGAACTGTTGCTTCAGATTGTGATGTTGCCTCAACAGGCTCAGAGGTTACTGTATCAGTGGGACTTGTTTCGTCAGGTGTTGATGTTGTGTCTGCAGGCTCAGATGTAACTACATCAGTTGGTACTGTTGGTTCAGAAATTGCTGTGGTTCCAATAGGCTCAGATATTAATGTTTCTGTAAAACCTGTGAGTTCAGAGAGTGTAGTTTCAGCAGGCAGTGATGTTCCTTGTTCAGTCTGAACTGTTGCTTCAGATTGTGTGGTTGCCTCAACAGGCTCAGAGGTTACTGTATCAGTGGGACTTGTTTCGTCAGGTGTTGATGTTGTGTCTGCAGGCTCAGATGTAACTACATCAGTTGGTACTGTTGGTTCAGAAATTGCTGTGGTTCCAATAGGCTCAGACGTTAATGTTTCTGTAAAACCTGTGAGTTCAGAGAGTGTAGTTTCAGCAGGCAGTGATGTTCCTTGTTCAGTCTGAACTGTTGTTTCAGATTGTGTGGTTGCCTCAACAGGCTCAGAGGTTACTGTATCAGTGGGACTTGTTTCATCAGGTGTTGATGTTGTGTCTGCAGGCTCAGATGTAACTACATCAGTTGGTACTGTTGGTTCAGAAATTGCTGTGGTTCCAATAGGCTCAGATATTAATGTTTCTGTAAAACCTGTGAGTTCAGAGAGTGTAGTTTCAGCAGGCAGTGATGTTCCTTGTTCGGTCTGAACTGTTGCTTCAGATTGTGTGGTTGCCTCAACGGGCTCAGAGGTTACTGTATCAGTGGGACTTGTTTCGTCAGTTGTTGATGTTGTGTCTGCAGGCTCAGATGTAACTACATCAGTTGGTACTGTTGATTCAGAAATTGCTGTGGTTCCAATAGGCTCAGATATTAATGTTTCTGTAAAACCTGTGAGTTCAGAGAGTGTAGTTTCAGCAGGCAGTGATGTTACATCTTCCGTCTGAACTGTTGCTTCAGATTGTGATGTTGCCTCAACAGGCTCAGAAGTTACTGTATCAGTGGGACTTGTTTCGTCAGGTGTTGATGTTGTGTCTGCAGGCTCAGATGTAACTACATCAGTTGGTACTGTTGGTTCAGAAATTGCTGTGGTTCCAATAGGCTCAGATATTAATGTTTCTGTAAAACCTGTGAGTTCAGAGAGTGTAGTTTCAGCAGGCAGTGATGTTCCTTGTTCAGTCTGAACTGTTGCTTCAGATTGTGTGGTTGCCTCAACAGGCTCAGAGGTTACTGTATCAGTGGGACTTGTTTCGTCAGGTGTTGATGTTGTGTCTGCAGGCTCAGATGTAACTACATCAGTTGGTACTGTTGGTTCAGAAATTGCTGTGGTTCCAATAGGCTCAGATATTAATGTTTCTGTAAAACCTGTGAGTTCAGAGAGTGTAGTTTCAGCAGGCAGTGATGTTCCTTGTTCAGTCTGAACTGTTGCTTCAGATTGTGTGGTTGCCTCAACAGGCTCAGAGGTTACTGTATCAGTGGGACTTGTTTCGTCAGGTGTTGATGTTGTGTCTGCAGGCTCAGATGTAACTACATCAGTTGGTACTGTTGGTTCAGAAATTGCTGTGGTTCCAATAGGCTCAGACGTTAATGTTTCTGTAAAACCTGTGAGTTCAGAGAGTGTAGTTTCAGCAGGCAGTGATGTTCCTTGTTCAGTCTGAACTGTTGTTTCAGATTGTGTGGTTGCCTCAACAGGCTCAGAGGTTACTGTATCAGTGGGACTTGTTTCATCAGGTGTTGATGTTGTGTCTGCAGGCTCAGATGTAACTACATCAGTTGGTACTGTTGGTTCAGAAATTGCTGTGGTTCCAATAGGCTCAGATATTAATGTTTCTGTAAAACCTGTGAGTTCAGAGAGTGTAGTTTCAGAAGGCAGTGATGTAACGTCATCGGTCTGAACCGTTGCTTCAGATTGTGTGGTTGCCTCAACAGGCTCAGACGTTACTGTATCAGTGGGACTTGTTTCGTCAGGTGTTGATGTTGTGTCTGCAGGCTCAGATGTAACTACATCAGTTGGTACTGTTGGTTCAGAAATTGCTGTGGTTCCAATAGGCTCAGACGTTAATGTTTCTGTAAAACCTGTGAGTTCAGAGAGTGTAGTTTCAGCAGGCAGTGATGTTCCTTGTTCAGTCTGAACTGTTGCTTCAGATTGTGTGGTTGCCTCAACAGGCTCAGAGGTTACTGTATCAGTGGGACTTGTTTCGTCAGGTGTTGATGTTGTGTCTGCAGGCTCAGATGTAACTACATCAGTTGGTACTGTTGATTCAGAAATTGCTGTTGTTCCAATAGGCTCAGATATTAATGTTTCTGTAAAACCTGTGAGTTCAGAGAGTGTAGTTTCAGCAGGCAGTGATGTTCCTTGTTCAGTCTGAACTGTTGCTTCAGATTGTGTGGTTGCCTCAACAGGCTCAGAGGTTACTGTATCAGTGGGACTTGTTTCGTCAGGTGTTGATGTTGTGTCTGCAGGCTCAGATGTAACTACATCAGTTGGTACTGTTGGTTCAGAAATTGCTGTGGTTCCAATAGGCTCAGATATTAATGTTTCTGTAAAACCTGTGAGTTCAGAGAGTGTAGTTTCAGCAGGCAGTGATGTTACATCTTCCGTCTGAACTGTTGCTTCAGATTGTGTGGTTGCCTCAACAGGCTCAGAGGTTACTGTATCAGTGGGACTTGTTTCGTCAGGTGTTGATGTTGTGTCTGCAGGCTCAGATGTAACTACATCAGTTGGTACTGTTGGTTCAGAAATTGCTGTGGTTCCAATAGGCTCAGATATTAATGTTTCTGTAAAACCTGTGAGTTGAGAGAGTGTAGTTTCAGCAGGCAGTGATGTTACATCTTCCGTCTGAACTGTTGCTTCAGATTGTGTGGTTGCCTCAACAGGCTCAGAGGTTACTGTATCAGTGTGACTTGTTTCGTCAGGTGTTGATGTTGTGTCTGCAGGCTCAGATGTAACTACATCAGTTGGTACTGTTGGTTCAGAAATTGCTGTTGTTCCAATAGGCTCAGACGTTAATGTTTCTGTAAAACCTGTGAGTTCAGAGAGTGTAGTTTCAGCAGGCAGTGATGTTCCTTGTTCAGTCTGAGCTGTTGCTTCAGATTGTGTGGTTGCCTCAACAGGCTCAGAGGTTACTGTATCAGTGGGACTTGTTTCGTCAGGTGTTGATGTTGTGTCTGCAGGCTCAGATGTAACTACATCAGTTGGTACTGTTGGTTCAGAAATTGCTGTTGTTCCAATAGGCTCAGACGTTAATGTTTCTGTAAAACCTGTGAGTTCAGAGAGTGTAGTTTCAGAAGGCAGTGATGTAACGTCATCGGTCTGAACCGTTGCTTCAGATTGTGTGGTTGCCTCAACAGGCTCAGACGTTACTGTATCAGTGGGACTTGTTTCGTCAGGTGTTGATGTTGTGTCTGCAGGCTCAGATGTAACTACATCAGTTGGTACTGTTGGTTCAGAAATTGCTGTGGTTCCAATAGGCTCAGACGTTAATGTTTCTGTAAAACCTGTGAGTTGAGAGACTGTAGTTTCAGCAGGCAGTGATGTTCCTTGTTCTGTCTGAACTGTTGCTTCAGATTGTGTGGTTGCCTCAACAGGCTCAGAGGTTACTGTATCAGTGGGACTTGTTTCGTCAGGTGTTGATGTTGTGTCTGCAGGCTCAGATGTAACTACATCAGTTGGTACTGTTGGTTCAGAAATTGCTGTGGTTCCAATAGGCTCAGATATTAATGTTTCTGTAAAACCTGTGAGTTCAGAGAGTGTAGTTTCAGCAGGCAGTGATGTTACATCTTCCGTCTGAACTGTTGCTTCAGATTGTGTGGTTGCCTCAACAGGCTCAGAAGTTACTGTATCAGTGGGACTTGTTTCGTCAGGTGTTGATGTTGTGTCTGCAGGCTCAGATGTAACTACATCAGTTGGTACTGTTGGTTCAGAAATTGCTGTGGTTCCAATAGGCTCAGACGTTAATGTTTCTGTAAAACCTGTGAGTTCAGAGAGTGTAGTTTCAGCAGGCAGTGATGTTCCTTGTTCAGTCTGAACTGTTGCTTCAGATTGTGTGGTTGCCTCAACAGGCTCAGAGGTTACTGTATCAGTGGGACTTGTTTCGTCAGGTGTTGATGTTGTGTCTGCAGGCTCAGATGTAACTACATCAGTTGGTACTGTTGGTTCAGAAATTGCTGTTGTTCCAATAGGCTCAGACGTTAATGTTTCTGTAAAACCTGTGAGTTGAGAGAGTGTAGTTTCAGCAGGCAGTGATGTTCCTTGTTCAGTCTGAGCTGTTGCTTCAGATTGTGTGGTTGCCTCAACAGGCTCAGAGGTTACTGTATCAGTGGGACTTGTTTCGTCAGGTGTTGATGTTGTGTCTGCAGGCTCAGATGTAACTACATCAGTTGGTACTGTTGGTTCAGAAATTGCTGTTGTTCCAATAGGCTCAGACGTTAATGTTTCTGTAAAACCTGTGAGTTCAGAGAGTGTAGTTTCAGAAGGCAGTGATGTAACGTCATCGGTCTGAACCGTTGCTTCAGATTGTGTGGTTGCCTCAACAGGCTCAGACGTTACTGTATCAGTGGGACTTGTTTCGTCAGGTGTCGATGTTGTGTCTGCAGGCTCAGATGTAACTACATCAGTTGGTACTGTTGGTTCAGAAATTGCTGTGGTTCCAATAGGCTCAGACGTTAATGTTTCTGTAAAACCTGTGAGTTGAGAGAGTGTAGTTTCAGCAGGCAGTGATGTTCCTTGTTCTGTCTGAACTGTTGCTTCAGATTGTGTGGTTGCCTGAACAGGCTCAGAGGTTACTGTATCAGTGGGACTTGTTTCGCCAGGTGTTGATGTTGTGTCTGCAGGCTCAGATGTAACTACATCAGTTGGTACTGTTGGTTCAGAAATTGCTGTGGTTCCAATAGGCTCAGATATTAATGTTTCTGTAAAACCTGTGAGTTCAGAGAGTGTAGTTTCAGCAGGCAGTGATGTTACATCTTCCGTCTGAACTGTTGCTTCAGATTGTGTGGTTGCCTCAACAGGCTCAGAAGTTACTGTATCAGTGGGACTTGTTTCGTCAGGTGTTGATGTTGTGTCTGCAGGCTCAGATGTAACTACATTAGTTGGTACTGTTGGTTCAGAAATTGCTGTTGTTCCAATAGGCTCAGACGTTAATGTTTCTGTAAAACCTGTGAGTTCAGAGAGTGTAGTTTCAGAAGGCAGTGATGTAACGTCATCGGTCTGAACCGTTGCTTCAGATTGTGTGGTTGCCTCAACAGGCTCAGACGTTACTGTATCAGTGGGACTTGTTTCGTCAGGTGTTGATGTTGTGTCTGCAGGCTCAGATGTAACTACATCAGTTGGTACTGTTGGTTCAGAAATTGCTGTGGTTCCAATAGGCTCAGACGTTAATGTTTCTGTAAAACCTGTGAGTTGAGAGAGTGTAGTTTCAGCAGGCAGTGATGTTCCTTGTTCAGTCTGAACTGTTGCTTCAGATTGTGTGGTTGCCTCAACAGGCTCAGAGGTTACTGTATCAGTGGGACTTGTTTCGTCAGGTGTTGATGTTGTGTCTGCATGCTCAGATGTAACTACATCAGTTGGTACTGTTGGTTCAGAAATTGCTGTGGTTCCAATAGGCTCAGATATTAATGTTTCTGTAAAACCTGTGAGTTCAGAGAGTGTAGTTTCAGCAGGCAGTGATGTTACATCTTCCGTCTGAACTGTTGCTTCAGATTGTGTGGTTGCCTCAACAGGCTCAGAAGTTACTGTATCAGTGGGACTTGTTTCGTCAGGTGTTGATGTTGTGTCTGCAGGCTCAGATGTAACTACATTAGTTGGTACTGTTGGTTCAGAAATTGCTGTGGTTCCAATAGGCTCAGATATTAATGTTTCTGTAAAACCTGTGAGTTGAGAGAGTGTAGTTTCAGCAGGCAGTGATGTTCCTTGTTCAGTCTGAACTGTTGCTTCAGATTGTGTGGTTGCCTCAACAGGCTCAGAGGTTACTGTATCAGTAGAACTTGTTTCGTCAGGTGTTGATGTTGTGTCTGCAGGCTCAGATGTAACTACATCAGTTGGTACTGTTGATTCAGAAATTGCTGTGGTTCCAATAGGCTCAGATATTAATGTTTCTGTAAAACCTGTGAGTTCAGAGAGTGTAGTTTCAGCAGGCAGTGATGTTACATCTTCCGTCTGAACTGTTGCTTCAGATTGTGTGGTTGCCTCAACAGGCTCAGAAGTTACTGTATCAGTGGGACTTGTTTCGTCAGGTGTTGATGTTGTGTCTGCAGGCTCAGATGTAACTACATCAGTTGGTACTGTTGGTTCAGAAATTGCTGTGGTTCCAATAGGCTCAGATATTAATGTTTCTGTAAAACCTGTGAGTTCAGAGAGTGTAGTTTCAGCAGGCAGTGATGTTCCTTGTTCGGTCTGAACTGTTGCTTCAGATTGTGTGGTTGCCTCAACGGGCTCAGAGGTTACTGTATCAGTGGGACTTGTTTCGTCAGTTGTTGATGTTGTGTCTGCAGGCTCAGATGTAACTACATCAGTTGGTACTGTTGATTCAGAAATTGCTGTGGTTCCAATAGGCTCAGATATTAATGTTTCTGTAAAACCTGTGAGTTCAGAGAGTGTAGTTTCAGCAGGCAGTGATGTTACATCTTCCGTCTGAACTGTTGCTTCAGATTGTGATGTTGCCTCAACAGGCTCAGAAGTTACTGTATCAGTGGGACTTGTTTCGTCAGGTGTTGATGTTGTGTCTGCAGGCTCAGATGTAACTACATCAGTTGGTACTGTTGGTTCAGAAATTGCTGTGGTTCCAATAGGCTCAGATATTAATGTTTCTGTAAAACCTGTGAGTTCAGAGAGTGTAGTTTCAGCAGGCAGTGATGTTCCTTGTTCAGTCTGAGCTGTTGCTTCAGATTGTGTGGTTGCCTCAACAGGCTCAGAGGTTACTGTATCAGTGGGACTTGTTTCGTCAGGTGTTGATGTTGTGTCTGCAGGCTCAGATGTAACTACATCAGTTGGTACTGTTGGTTCAGAAATTGCTGTTGTTCCAATAGGCTCAGACGTTAATGTTTCTGTAAAACCTGTGAGTTCAGAGAGTGTAGTTTCAGAAGGCAGTGATGTAACGTCATCGGTCTGAACCGTTGCTTCAGATTGTGTGGTTGCCTCAACAGGCTCAGACGTTACTGTATCAGTGGGACTTGTTTCGTCAGGTGTTGATGTTGTGTCTGCAGGCTCAGATGTAACTACATCAGTTGGTACTGTTGGTTCAGAAATTGCTGTGGTTCCAATAGGCTCAGACGTTAATGTTTCTGTAAAACCTGTGAGTTGAGAGAGTGTAGTTTCAGCAGGCAGTGATGTTCCTTGTTCTGTCTGAACTGTTGCTTCAGATTGTGTGGTTGCCTCAACAGGCTCAGAGGTTACTGTATCAGTGGGACTTGTTTCGCCAGGTGTTGATGTTGTGTCTGCAGGCTCAGATGTAACTACATCAGTTGGTACTGTTGGTTCAGAAATTGCTGTGGTTCCAATAGGCTCAGATATTAATGTTTCTGTAAAACCTGTGAGTTCAGAGAGTGTAGTTTCAGCAGGCAGTGATGTTACATCTTCGGTCTGAACTGTTGCTTCAGATTGTGTGGTTGCCTCAACAGGCTCAGAAGTTACTGTATCAGTGGGACTTGTTTCGTCAGGTGTTGATGTTGTGTCTGCAGGCTCAGATGTAACTACATTAGTTGGTACTGTTGGTTCAGAAATTGCTGTTGTTCCAATAGGCTCAGACGTTAATGTTTCTGTAAAACCTGTGAGTTCAGAGAGTGTAGTTTCAGAAGGCAGTGATGTAACGTCATCGGTCTGAACTGTTGCTTCAGATTGTGTGGTTGCCTCAACAGGCTCAGACGTTACTGTATCAGTGGGACTTGTTTCGTCAGGTGTTGATGTTGTGTCTGCAGGCTCAGATGTAACTACATCAGTTGGTACTGTTGGTTCAGAAATTGCTGTGGTTCCAATAGGCTCAGACGTTAATGTTTCTGTAAAACCTGTGAGTTGAGAGAGTGTAGTTTCAGCAGGCAGTGATGTTCCTTGTTCTGTCTGAACTGTTGCTTCAGATTGTGTGGTTGCCTCAACAGGCTCAGAGGTTACTGTATCAGTGGGACTTGTTTCGTCAGGTGTTGATGTTGTGTCTGCATGCTCAGATGTAACTACATCAGTTGGTACTGTTGGTTCAGAAATTGCTGTGGTTCCAATAGGCTCAGATATTAATGTTTCTGTAAAACCTGTGAGTTCAGAGAGTGTAGTTTCAGCAGGCAGTGATGTTACATCTTCCGTCTGAACTGTTGCTTCAGATTGTGTGGTTGCCTCAACAGGCTCAGAAGTTACTGTATCAGTGGGACTTGTTTCGTCAGGTGTTGATGTTGTGTCTGCAGGCTCAGATGTAACTACATTAGTTGGTACTGTTGGTTCAGAAATTGCTGTGGTTCCAATAGGCTCAGATATTAATGTTTCTGTAAAACCTGTGAGTTGAGAGAGTGTAGTTTCAGCAGGCAGTGATGTTCCTTGTTCAGTCTGAACTGTTGCTTCAGATTGTGTGGTTGCCTCAACAGGCTCAGAGGTTACTGTATCAGTAGGACTTGTTTCGTCAGGTGTTGATGTTGTGTCTGCAGGCTCAGATGTAACTACATCAGTTGGTACTGTGGATTCAGAAATTGCTGTGGTTCCAATAGGCTCAGATATTAATGTTTCTGTAAAACCTGTGAGTTCAGAGAGTGTAGTTTCAGCAGGCAGTGATGTTACATCTTCCGTCTGAACTGTTGCTTCAGATTGTGTGGTTGCCTCAACAGGCTCAGAAGTTACTGTATCAGTGGGACTTGTTTCGTCAGGTGTTGATGTTGTGTCTGCAGGCTCAGATGTAACTACATCAGTTGGTACTGTTGGTTCAGAAATTGCTGTGGTTCCAATAGGCTCAGATATTAATGTTTCTGTAAAACCTGTGAGTTCAGAGAGTGTAGTTTCAGCAGGCAGTGATGTTCCTTGTTCGGTCTGAACTGTTGCTTCAGATTGTGTGGTTGCCTCAACAGGCTCAGAAGTTACTGTATCAGTGGGACTTGTTTCGTCAGGTGTTGATGTTGTGTCTGCAGGCTCAGATGTAACTACATCAGTTGGTACTGTTGGTTCAGAAATTGCTGTGGTTCCAATAGGCTCAGACGTTAATGTTTCTGTAAAACCTGTGAGTTCAGAGAGTGTAGTTTCAGCAGGCAGTGATGTTCCTTGTTCAGTCTGAACTGTTGCTTCAGATTGTGTGGTTGCCTCAACAGGCTCAGAGGTTACTGTATCAGTGGGACTTGTTTCGTCAGGTGTTGATGTTGTGTCTGCAGGCTCAGATGTAACTACATCAGTTGGTACTGTTGGTTCAGAAATTGCTGTGGTTCCAATAGGCTCAGACGTAAATGTTTCTGTAAAACCTGTGAGTTGAGAGAGTGTAGTTTCAGCAGGCAGTGATGTTCCTTGTTCAGTCTGAGCTGTTGCTTCAGATTGTGTGGTTGCCTCAACAGGCTCAGAGGTTACTGTATCAGTGGGACTTGTTTCGTCAGGTGTTGATGTTGTGTCTGCAGGCTCAGATGTAACTACATCAGTTGGTCCTGTTGGTTCAGAAATTGCTGTTGTTCCAATAGGCTCAGACGTTAATGTTTCTGTAAAACCTGTGAGTTCAGAGAGTGTAGTTTCAGAAGGCAGTGATGTAACGTCATCGGTCTGAACCGTTGCTTCAGATTGTGTGGTTGCCTCAACAGGCTCAGACGTTACTGTATCAGTGGGACTTGTTTCGTCAGGTGTTGATGTTGTGTCTGCAGGCTCAGATGTAACTACATCAGTTGGTACTGTTGGTTCAGAAATTGCTGTGGTTTCAATAGGCTCAGACGTTAATGTTTCTGTAAAACCTGTGAGTTCAGAGAGTGTAGTTTCAGCAGGCAGTGATGTTCCTTGTTCTGTCTGAACTGTTGCTTCAGATTGTGTGGTTGCCTGAACAGGCTCAGAGGTTACTGTATCAGTGGGACTTGTTTCGCCAGGCGTTGATGTTGTGTCTGCAGGCTCAGATGTAACTACATCAGTTGGTACTGTTGGTTCAGAAATTGCTGTGGTTCCAATAGGCTCAGATATTAATGTTTCTGTAAAACCTGTGAGTTCAGAGAGTGTAGTTTCAGCAGGCAGTGATGTTCCTTGTTCAGTCTGAACTGTTGCTTCAGATTGTGTGGTTGCCTCAACAGGCTCAGAAGTTACTGTATCAGTGGGACTTGTTTCGTCAGGTGTTGATGTTGTGTCTGCAGGCTCAGATGTAACTACATCAGTTGGTACTGTTGGTTCAGAAATTGCTGTGGTTCCAATAGGCTCAGACGTTAATGTTTCTGTAAAACCTGTGAGTTCAGAGAGTGTAGTTTCAGCAGGCAGTGATGTTCCTTGTTCAGTCTGAGCTGTTGCTTCAGATTGTGTGGTTGCCTCAACAGGCTCAGAGGTTACTGTATCAGTGGGACTTGTTTCGTCAGGTGTTGATGTTGTGTCTGCAGGCTCAGATGTAACTACATCAGTTGGTCCTGTTGGTTCAGAAATTGCTGTTGTTCCAATAGGCTCAGACGTTAATGTTTCTGTAAAACCTGTGAGTTCAGAGAGTGTAGTTTCAGAAGGCAGTGATGTAACGTCATCGGTCTGAACCGTTGCTTCAGATTGTGTGGTTGCCTCAACAGGCTCAGACGTTACTGTATCAGTGGGACTTGTTTCGTCAGGTGTTGATGTTGTGTCTGCAGGCTCAGATGTAACTACATCAGTTGGTACTGTTGGTTCAGAAATTGCTGTGGTTCCAATAGGCTCAGACGTTAATGTTTCTGTAAAACCTGTGAGTTCAGAGAGTGTAGTTTCAGCAGGCAGTGATGTTCCTTGTTCTGTCTGAACTGTTGCTTCAGATTGTGTGGTTGCCTGAACAGGCTCAGAGGTTACTGTATCAGTGGGACTTGTTTCGCCAGGCGTTGATGTTGTGTCTGCAGGCTCAGATGTAACTACATCAGTTGGTACTGTTGGTTCAGAAATTGCTGTGGTTCCAATAGGCTCAGATATTAATGTTTCTGTAAAACCTGTGAGTTCAGAGAGTGTAGTTTCAGCAGGCAGTGATGTTACATCTTCCGTCTGAACTGTTGCTTCAGATTGTGTGGTTGCCTCAACAGGCTCAGAAGTTACTGTATCAGTGGGACTTGTTTCGTCAGGTGTTGATGTTGTGTCTGCAGGCTCAGATGTAACTACATTAGTTGGTACTGTTGGTTCAGAAATTGCTGTGGTTCCAATAGGCTCAGATATTAATGTTTCTGTAAAACCTGTGAGTTCAGAGAGTGTAGTTTCAGCAGGCAGTGATGTTCCTTGTTCAGTCTGAGCTGTTGCTTCAGATTGTGTGGTTGCCTCAACAGGCTCAGAGGTTACTGTATCAGTGGGACTTGTTTCATCAGGTGTTGATGTTGTGTCTGCAGGCTCAGATGTAACTACATCAGTTGGTACTGTTGGTTCAGAAATTGCTGTGGTTCCAATAGGCTCAGACGTTAATGTTTCTGTAAAACCTGTGAGTTCAGAGAGTGTAGTTTCAGCAGGCAGTGATGTTCCTTGTTCAGTCTGAACTGTTGCTTCAGATTGTGTGGTTGCCTCAACAGGCTCAGAGGTTACTGTATCAGTGGGACTTGTTTTGTCAGGTGTTGATGTTGTGTCTGCAGGCTCAGATGTAACTACATCAGTTGGTACTGTTGGTTCAGAAATTGCTGTGGTTCCAATAGGCTCAGATATTAATGTTTCTGTAAAACCTGTGAGTTCAGAGAGTGTAGTTTCAGCAGGCAGTGATGTTACATCCTCCGTCTGAACTGTTGCTTCAGATTGTGTGGTTGCCTCAACAGGCTCAGAAGTTACTGTATCAGTGGGACTTGTTTCGTCAGGTGTTGATGTTGTGTCTGCAGGCTCAGATGTAACTACATTAGTTGGTACTGTTGGTTCAGAAATTGCTGTGGTTCCAATAGGCTCAGATATTAATGTTTCTGTAAAACCTGTGAGTTGAGAGAGTGTAGTTTCAGCAGGCAGTGATGTTCCTTGTTCAGTCTGAACTGTTGCTTCAGATTGTGTGGTTGCCTCAACAGGCTCAGAGGTTACTGTATCAGTGGGACTTGTTTCGTCAGGTGTTGATGTTGTGTCTGCAGGCTCAGATGTAACTACATCAGTTGGTACTGTTGGTTCAGAAATTGCTGTGGTTCCAATAGGCTCAGATATTAATGTTTCTGTAAAACCTGTGAGTTCAGAGAGTGTAGTTTCAGAAGGCAGTGATGTAACGTCATCGGTCTGAACCGTTGCTTCAGATTGTGTGGTTGCCTCAACAGGCTCAGACGTTACTGTATCAGTGGGACTTGTTTCGTCAGGTGTTGATGTTGTGTCTGCAGGCTCAGATGTAACTACATCAGTTGGTACTGTTGGTTCAGAAATTGCTGTGGTTCCAATAGGCTCAGACGTTAATGTTTCTGTAAAACCTGTGAGTTCAGAGAGTGTAGTTTCAGCAGGCAGTGATGTTCCTTGTTCGGTCTGAACTGTTGCTTCAGATTGTGTGGTTGCCTCAACAGGCTCAGAGGTTACTGTATCAGTGGGACTTGTTTCGTCAGGTGTTGATGTTGTGTCTGCAGGCTCAGATGTAACTACATCAGTTGGTACTGTTGATTCAGAAATTGCTGTGGTTCCAATAGGCTCAGATATTAATGTTTCTGTAAAACCTGTGAGTTCAGAGAGTGTAGTTTCAGCAGGCAGTGATGTTACATCTTCCGTCTGAACTGTTGCTTCAGATTGTGATGTTGCCTCAACAGGCTCAGAAGTTACTGTATCAGTGGGACTTGTTTCGTCAGGTGTTGATGTTGTGTCTGCAGGCTCAGATGTAACTACATCAGTTGGTACTGTTGGTTCAGAAATTGCTGTGGTTCCAATAGGCTCAGATATTAATGTTTCTGTAAAACCTGTGAGTTCAGAGAGTGTAGTTTCAGCAGGCAGTGATGTTCCTTGTTCGGTCTGAACTGTTGCTTCAGATTGTGTGGTTGCCTCAACGGGCTCAGAGGTTACTGTATCAGTGGGACTTGTTTCGTCAGTTGTTGATGTTGTGTCTGCAGGCTCAGATGTAACTACATCAGTTGGTACTGTTGATTCAGAAATTGCTGTGGTTCCAATAGGCTCAGATATTAATGTTTCTGTAAAACCTGTGAGTTCAGAGAGTGTAGTTTCAGCAGGCAGTGATGTTACATCTTCCGTCTGAACTGTTGCTTCAGATTGTGATGTTGCCTCAACAGGCTCAGAAGTTACTGTATCAGTGGGACTTGTTTCGTCAGGTGTTGATGTTGTGTCTGCAGGCTCAGATGTAACTACATCAGTTGGTACTGTTGGTTCAGAAATTGCTGTGGTTCCAATAGGCTCAGATATTAATGTTTCTGTAAAACCTGTGAGTTCAGAGAGTGTAGTTTCAGCAGGCAGTGATGTTCCTTGTTCGGTCTGAACTGTTGCTTCAGATTGTGTGGTTGCCTCAACAGGCTCAGAAGTTACTGTATCAGTGGGACTTGTTTCGTCAGGTGTTGATGTTGTGTCTGCAGGCTCAGATGTAACTACATCAGTTGGTACTGTTGGTTCAGAAATTGCTGTGGTTCCAATAGGCTCAGATGTTAATGTTTCTGTAAAACCTGTGAGTTGAGAGACTGTAGTTTCAGCAGGCAGTGATGTTCCTTGTTCTGTCTGAACTGTTGCTTCAGATTGTGTGGTTGCCTCAACAGGCTCAGAAGTTACTGTATCAGTGGGACTTGTTTCGTCAGGTGTTGATGTTGTGTCTGCAGGCTCAGATGTAACTACATCAGTTGGTACTGTTGGTTCAGAAATTGCTGTGGTTCCAATAGGCTCAGATATTAATGTTTCTGTAAAACCTGTGAGTTGAGAGAGTGTAGTTTCAGCAGGCAGTGATGTTACATCTTCCGTCTGAACTGTTGCTTCAGATTGTGTGGTTGCCTCAACAGGCTCAGAAGTTACTGTATCAGTGGGACTTGTTTCGTCAGGTGTTGATGTTGTGTCTGCAGGCTCAGATGTAACTACATCAGTTGGTACTGTTGGTTCAGAAATTGCTGTGGTTCCAATAGGCTCAGACGTTAATGTTTCTGTAAAACCTGTGAGTTCAGAGAGTGTAGTTTCAGCAGGCAGTGATGTTCCTTGTTCAGTCTGAACTGTTGCTTCAGATTGTGTGGTTGCCTCAACAGGCTCAGAGGTTACTGTATCAGTGGGACTTGTTTCGTCAGGTGTTGATGTTGTGTCTGCAGGCTCAGATGTAACTACATCAGTTGGTACTGTTGGTTCAGAAATTGCTGTTGTTCCAATAGGCTCAGACGTTAATGTTTCTGTAAAACCTGTGAGTTGAGAGAGTGTAGTTTCAGCAGGCAGTGATGTTCCTTGTTCAGTCTGAGCTGTTGCTTCAGATTGTGTGGTTGCCTCAACAGGCTCAGAGGTTACTGTATCAGTGGGACTTGTTTCGTCAGGTGTTGATGTTGTGTCTGCAGGCTCAGATGTAACTACATCAGTTGGTACTGTTGGTTCAGAAATTGCTGTTGTTCCAATAGGCTCAGACGTTAATATTTCTGTAAAACCTGTGAGTTCAGAGAGTGTAGTTTCAGCAGGCAGTGATGTAACGTCATCGGTCTGAACCGTTGCTTCAGATTGTGTGGTTGCCTCAACAGGCTCAGACGTTACTGTATCAGTGGGACTTGTTTCGTCAGGTGTTGATGTTGTGTCTGCAGGCTCAGATGTAACTACATCAGTTGGTACTGTTGGTTCAGAAATTGCTGTGGTTCCAATAGGCTCAGACGTTAATGTTTCTGTAAAACCTGTGAGTTGAGAGAGTGTAGTTTCAGCAGGCAGTGATGTTCCTTGTTCTGTCTGAACTGTTGCTTCAGATTGTGTGGTTGCCTGAACAGGCTCAGAGGTTACTGTATCAGTGGGACTTGTTTCGCCAGGTGTTGATGTTGTGTCTGCAGGCTCAGATGTAACTACATCAGTTGGTACTGTTGGTTCAGAAATTGCTGTGGTTCCAATAGGCTCAGATATTAATGTTTCTGTAAAACCTGTGAGTTCAGAGAGTGTAGTTTCAGCAGGCAGTGATGTTACATCTTCCGTCTGAACTGTTGCTTCAGATTGTGTGGTTGCCTCAACAGGCTCAGAGGTTACTGTATCAGTGGGACTTGTTTCATCAGGTGTTGATGTTGTGTCTGCAGGCTCAGATGTAACTACATCAGTTGGTACTGTTGGTTCAGAAATTGCTGTGGTTCCAATAGGCTCAGACGTTAATGTTTCTGTAAAACCTGTGAGTTCAGAGAGTGTAGTTTCAGCAGGCAGTGATGTTCCTTGTTCAGTCTGAACTGTTGCTTCAGATTGTGTGGTTGCCTCAACAGGCTCAGAGGTTACTGTATCAGTGGGACTTGTTTTGTCAGGTGTTGATGTTGTGTCTGCAGGCTCAGATGTAACTACATCAGTTGGTACTGTTGGTTCAGAAATTGCTGTGGTTCCAATAGGCTCAGATATTAATGTTTCTGTAAAACCTGTGAGTTGAGAGAGTGTAGTTTCAGCAGGCAGTGATGTTACATCCTCCGTCTGAACTGTTGCTTCAGATTGTGTGGTTGCCTCAACAGGCTCAGAAGTTACTGTATCAGTGGGACTTGTTTCGTCAGGTGTTGATGTTGTGTCTGCAGGCTCAGATGTAACTACATTAGTTGGTACTGTTGGTTCAGAAATTGCTGTGGTTCCAATAGGCTCAGATATTAATGTTTCTGTAAAACCTGTGAGTTCAGAGAGTGTAGTTTCAGCAGGCAGTGATGTTCCTTGTTCAGTCTGAACTGTTGCTTCAGATTGTGTGGTTGCCTCAACAGGCTCAGAGGTTACTGTATCAGTGGGACTTGTTTCGTCAGGTGTTGATGTTGTGTCTGCAGGCTCAGATGTAACTACATCAGTTGGTACTGTTGGTTCAGAAATTGCTGTGGTTCCAATAGGCTCAGATATTAATGTTTCTGTAAAACCTGTGAGTTCAGAGAGTGTAGTTTCAGAAGGCAGTGATGTAACGTCATCGGTCTGAACCGTTGCTTCAGATTGTGTGGTTGCCTCAACAGGCTCAGACGTTACTGTATCAGTGGGACTTGTTTCGTCAGGTGTTGATGTTGTGTCTGCAGGCTCAGATGTAACTACATCAGTTGGTACTGTTGGTTCAGAAATTGCTGTGGTTCCAATAGGCTCAGACGTTAATGTTTCTGTAAAACCTGTGAGTTCAGAGAGTGTAGTTTCAGCAGGCAGTGATGTTCCTTGTTCAGTCTGAACTGTTGCTTCAGATTGTGTGGTTGCCTCAACAGGCTCAGAGGTTACTGTATCAGTGGGACTTGTTTCGTCAGGTGTTGATGTTGTGTCTGCAGGCTCAGATGTAACTACATCAGTTGGTACTGTTGATTCAGAAATTGCTGTGGTTCCAATAGGCTCAGATATTAATGTTTCTGTAAAACCTGTGAGTTCAGAGAGTGTAGTTTCAGCAGGCAGTGATGTTACATCTTCCGTCTGAACTGTTGCTTCAGATTGTGATGTTGCCTCAACAGGCTCAGAAGTTACTGTATCAGTGGGACTTGTTTCGTCAGGTGTTGATGTTGTGTCTGCAGGCTCAGATGTAACTACATCAGTTGGTACTGTTGGTTCAGAAATTGCTGTGGTTCCAATAGGCTCAGATATTAATGTTTCTGTAAAACCTGTGAGTTCAGAGAGTGTAGTTTCAGCAGGCAGTGATGTTCCTTGTTCGGTCTGAACTGTTGCTTCAGATTGTGTGGTTGCCTCAACGGGCTCAGAGGTTACTGTATCAGTGGGACTTGTTTCGTCAGGTGTTGATGTTGTGTCTGCAGGCTCAGATGTAACTACATCAGTTGGTACTGTTGGTTCAGAAATTGCTGTGGTTCCAATAGGCTCAGACGTTAATGTTTCTGTAAAACCTGTGAGTTCAGAGAGTGTAGTTTCAGCAGGCAGTGATGTTCCTTGTTCAGTCTGAACTGTTGCTTCAGATTGTGTGGTTGCCTCAACAGGCTCAGAGGTTACTGTATCAGTGGGACTTGTTTCGTCAGGTGTTGATGTTGTGTCTGCAGGCTCAGATGTAACTACATCAGTTGGTACTGTTGATTCAGAAATTGCTGTGGTTCCAATAGGCTCAGATATTAATGTTTCTGTAAAACCTGTGAGTTCAGAGAGTGTAGTTTCAGCAGGCAGTGATGTTACATCTTCCGTCTGAACTGTTGCTTCAGATTGTGATGTTGCCTCAACAGGCTCAGAAGTTACTGTATCAGTGGGACTTGTTTCGTCAGGTGTTGATGTTGTGTCTGCAGGCTCAGATGTAACTACATCAGTTGGTACTGTTGGTTCAGAAATTGCTGTGGTTCCAATAGGCTCAGATATTAATGTTTCTGTAAAACCTGTGAGTTCAGAGAGTGTAGTTTCAGCAGGCAGTGATGTTCCTTGTTCGGTCTGAACTGTTGCTTCAGATTGTGTGGTTGCCTCAACGGGCTCAGAGGTTACTGTATCAGTGGGACTTGTTTCGTCAGGTGTTGATGTTGTGTCTGCAGGCTCAGATGTAACTACATCAGTTGGTACTGTTGGTTCAGAAATTGCTGTTTTTCCAATAGGCTCAGATATTAATGTTTCTGTAAAACCTGTGAGTTGAGAGAGTGTAGTTTCAGCAGGCAGTGATGTTACATCCTCCGTCTGAACTGTTGCTTCAGATTGTGTGGTTGCCTCAACAGGCTCAGAAGTTACTGTATCAGTGGGACTTGTTTCGTCAGGTGTTGATGTTGTGTCTGCAGGCTCAGATGTAACTACATTAGTTGGTACTGTTGGTTCAGAAATTGCTGTGGTTCCAATAGGCTCAGATATTAATGTTTCTGTAAAACCTGTGAGTTCAGAGAGTGTAGTTTCAGCAGGCAGTGATGTTCCTTGTTCAGTCTGAACTGTTGCTTCAGATTGTGTGGTTGCCTCAACAGGCTCAGAGGTTACTGTATCAGTGGGACTTGTTTCGTCAGGTGTTGATGTTGTGTCTGCAGGCTCAGATGTAACTACATCAGTTGGTACTGTTGGTTCAGAAATTGCTGTTGTTCCAATAGGCTCAGATATTAATGTTTCTGTAAAACCTGTGAGTTCAGAGAGTGTAGTTTCAGAAGGCAGTGATGTAACGTCATCGGTCTGAACCGTTGCTTCAGATTGTGTGGTTGCCTCAACAGGCTCAGACGTTACTGTATCAGTGGGACTTGTTTCGTCAGGTGTTGATGTTGTGTCTGCAGGCTCAGATGTAACTACATCAGTTGGTACTGTTGGTTCAGAAATTGCTGTGGTTCCAATAGGCTCAGACGTTAATGTTTCTGTAAAACCTGTGAGTTCAGAGAGTGTAGTTTCAGCAGGCAGTGATGTTCCTTGTTCAGTCTGAACTGTTGCTTCAGATTGTGTGGTTGCCTCAACAGGCTCAGAGGTTACTGTATCAGTGGGACTTGTTTCGTCAGGTGTTGATGTTGTGTCTGCAGGCTCAGATGTAACTACATCAGTTGGTACTGTTGATTCAGAAATTGCTGTGGTTCCAATAGGCTCAGATATTAATGTTTCTGTAAAACCTGTGAGTTCAGAGAGTGTAGTTTCAGCAGGCAGTGATGTTACATCTTCCGTCTGAACTGTTGCTTCAGATTGTGTGGTTGCCTCAACGGGCTCAGAGGTTACTGTATCAGTGGGACTTGTTTCGTCAGGTGTTGATGTTGTGTCTGCAGGCTCAGATGTAACTACATCAGTTGGTACTGTTGGTTCAGAAATTGCTGTTGTTCCAATAGGCTCAGATATTAATGTTTCTGTAAAACCTGTGAGTTGAGAGAGTGTAGTTTCAGCAGGCAGTGATGTTACATCCTCCGTCTGAACTGTTGCTTCAGATTGTGTGGTTGCCTCAACAGGCTCAGAAGTTACTGTATCAGTGGGACTTGTTTCGTCAGGTGTTGATGTTGTGTCTGCAGGCTCAGATGTAACTACATTAGTTGGTACTGTTGGTTCAGAAATTGCTGTGGTTCCAATAGGCTCAGATATTAATGTTTCTGTAAAACCTGTGAGTTCAGAGAGTGTAGTTTCAGCAGGCAGTGATGTTCCTTGTTCAGTCTGAACTGTTGCTTCAGATTGTGTGGTTGCCTCAACAGGCTCAGAGGTTACTGTATCAGTGGGACTTGTTTCGTCAGGTGTTGATGTTGTGTCTGCAGGCTCAGATGTAACTACATCAGTTGGTACTGTTGGTTCAGAAATTGCTGTTGTTCCAATAGGCTCAGATATTAATGTTTCTGTAAAACCTGTGAGTTCAGAGAGTGTAGTTTCAGAAGGCAGTGATGTAACGTCATCGGTCTGAACCGTTGCTTCAGATTGTGTGGTTGCCTCAACAGGCTCAGACGTTACTGTATCAGTGGGACTTGTTTCGTTAGGTGTTGATGTTGTGTCTGCAGGCTCAGATGTAACTACATCAGTTGGTACTGTTGGTTCAGAAATTGCTGTGGTTCCAATAGGCTCAGATATTAATGTTTCTGTAAAACCTGTGAGTTCAGAGAGTGTAGTTTCAGCAGGCAGTGATGTAACGTCATCGGTCTGAACCGTTGCTTCAGATTGTGTGGTTGCCTCAACAGGCTCAGACGTTACTGTATCAGTGGGACTTGTTTCGTTAGGTGTTGATGTTGTGTCTGCAGGCTCAGATGTAACTACATCAGTTGGTACTGTTGGTTCAGAAATTGCTGTGGTTCCAATAGGCTCAGGCGTTAATGTTTCTGTAAAACCTGTGAGTTCAGAGAGTGTAGTTTCAGCAGGCAGTGATGTTACATCTTCCGTCTGAACTGTTGCTTCAGATTGTGTGGTTGCCTCAACAGGCTCAGAGGTTACTGTATCAGTGGGACTTGTTTCGTCAGGTGTTGATGTTGTGTCTGCAGGCTCAGATGTAACTACATCAGTTGGTACTGTTGATTCAGAAATTGCTGTGGTTCCAATAGGCTCAGATATTAATGTTTCTGTAAAACCTGTGAGTTGAGAGAGTGTAGTTTCAGCAGGCAGTGATGTTACATCTTCCGTCTGAACTGTTGCTTCAGATTGTGATGTTGCCTCAACAGGCTCAGAAGTTACTGTATCAGTGGGACTTGTTTCGTCAGGTGTTGATGTTGTGTCTGCAGGCTCAGATGTAACTACATCAGTTGGTACTGTTGGTTCAGAAATTGCTGTGGTTCCAATAGCCTCAGGCGTTAATGTTTCTGTAAAACCTGTGAGTTCAGAGAGTGTAGTTTCAGCAGGCAGTGATGTTCCTTGTTCTGTCTGAACTGTTGCTTCAGATTGTGTGGTTGCCTCAACAGGCTCAGAGGTTACTGTATCAGTGGGACTTGTTTCGTCAGGTGTTGATGTTGTGTCTGCAGGCTCAGATGTAACTACATCAGTTGGTACTGTTGATTCAGAAATTGCTGTGGTTCCAATAGGCTCAGATATTAATGTTTCTGTAAAACCTGTGAGTTGAGAGAGTGTAGTTTCAGCAGGCAGTGATGTTACATCTTCCGTCTGAACTGTTGCTTCAGATTGTGATGTTGCCTCAACAGGCTCAGAAGTTACTGTATCAGTGGGACTTGTTTCGTCAGGTGTTGATGTTGTGTCTGCAGGCTCAGATGTAACTACATCAGTTGGTACTGTTGGTTCAGAAATTGCTGTGGTTCCAATAGGCTCAGATATTAATGTTTCTGTAAAACCTGTGAGTTCAGAGAGTGTAGTTTCAGCAGGCAGTGATGTTCCTTGTTCGGTCTGAACTGTTGCTTCAGATTGTGTGGTTGCCTCAACAGGCTCAGAGGTTACTGTATCAGTGGGACTTGTTTCGTCAGGTGTTGATGTTGTGTCTGCAGGCTCAGATGTAACTACATCAGTTGGTACTGTTGATTCAGAAATTGCTGTGGTTCCAATAGGCTCAGACGTTAATGTTTCTGTAAAACCTGTGAGTTCAGAGAGTGTAGTTTCAGCAGGCAGTGATGTTCCTTGTTCAGTCTGAACTGTTGCTTCATATTGTGTGGTTGCCTCAACAGGCTCAGAGGTTACTGTATCAGTGGGACTTGTTTCGTCAGGTGTTGATGTTGTGTCTGCAGGCTCAGATGCAACTACATCAGTTGGTACTGTTGGTTCAGAAATTGCTGTGGTTCCAATAGGCTCAGACGTTAATGTTTCTGTAAAACCTGTGAGTTCAGAGAGTGTAGTTTCAGCAGGCAGTGATGTTCCTTGTTCAGTCTGAACTGTTGCTTCATATTGTGTGGTTGCCTCAACAAGCTCAGAGGTTACTGTATCAGTGGGACTTGTTTCGTCAGGTGTTGATGTTGTGTCTGCAGGCTCAGATGTAACTACATCAGTTGGTACTGTTGGTTCAGAAATTGCTGTGGTTCCAATAGGCTCAGATATTAATGTTTCTGTAAAACCTGTGAGTTCAGAGAGTGTAGTTTCAGAAGGCAGTGATGTAACGTCATCGGTCTGAACCGTTGCTTCAGATTGTGTGGTTGCCTCAACAGGCTCAGACGTTACTGTATCAGTGGGACTTGTTTCGTTAGGTGTTGATGTTGTGTCTGCAGGCTCAGATGTAACTACATCAGTTGGTACTGTTGGTTCAGAAATTGCTGTGGTTCCAATAGGCTCAGGCGTTAATGTTTCTGTAAAACCTGTGAGTTCAGAGAGTGTAGTTTCAGCAGGCAGTGATGTTCCTTGTTCTGTCTGAACTGTTGCTTCAGATTGTGTGGTTGCCTCAACAGGCTCAGAGGTTACTGTATCAGTGGGACTTGTTTCGTCAGGTGTTGATGTTGTGTCTGCAGGCTCAGATGTAACTACATCAGTTGGTACTGTTGATTCAGAAATTGCTGTGGTTCCAATAGGCTCAGACGTTAATGTTTCTGTAAAACCTGTGAGTTCAGAGAGTGTAGTTTCAGCAGGCAGTGATGTTCCTTGTTCAGTCTGAACTGTTGCTTCATATTGTGTGGTTGCCTCAACAGGCTCAGAGGTTACTGTATCAGTGGGACTTGTTTCGTCAGGTGTTGATGTTGTGTCTGCAGGCTCAGATGTAACTACATCAGTTGGTATTGTTAGTTCAGAAATTGCTGTGGTTCCAATAGGCTCAGATATTAATGTTTCTGTAAAACCTGTGAGTTCAGAGAGTGTAGTTTCAGCAGGCAGTGATGTTCCTTGTTCGGTCTGAACTGTTGCTTCAGATTGTGTGGTTGCCTCAACAGGCTCAGAAGTTACTGTATCAGTAGGACTTGTTTCGTCAGGTGTTGATGTTGTGTCTGCAGGCTCAGATGTAACTACATCAGTTGGTACTGTTGGTTCAGAAATTGCTGTGGTTCCAATAGGCTCAGATATTAATGTTTCTGTAAAACCTGTGAGTTCAGAGAGTGTAGTTTCAGCAGGCAGTGATGTTCCTTGTTCGGTCTGAACTGTTGCTTCAGATTGTGTGGTTGCCTCAACAGGCTCAGAGGTTACTGTATCAGTGGGACTTGTTTCGTCAGGTGTTGATGTTGTGTCTGCAGGCTCAGATGTAACTACATCAGTTGGTACTGTTGGTTCAGAAATTGCTGTGGTTCCAATAGGCTCAGACGTTAATGTATCTGTAAAACCTGTGAGTTGAGAGAGTGTAGTTTCAGCAGGCAGTGATGTTACATCTTCCGTCTGAACTGTTGCTTCAGATTGTGATGTTGCCTCATTAGGCTCAGAGGTTACTGTATCAGTGGGACTTGTTTCGTCAGGTGTTGATGTTGTGTCTGCAGGCTCAGATGTAACTACATCAGTTGGTACTGTTGGTTCAGAAATTGCTGTGGTTCCAATAGACTCAGATGTTACTGTTTCTGTAAAACCTGTGAGTTCAGAGAGTGTAGTTTCAGCAGGCAGTGATGTTCCTTGTTCGGTCTGAACTGTTGCTTCAGATTGTGTGGTTGCCTCAACAGGCTCAGACGTTACTGTATCAGTGGGACTTGTTTCGTCAGGTGTTGATGTTGTGTCGGCAGGCTCAGATGTAACTACATCAGTTGGTACTGTTGGTTCAGAAATTGCTGTGGTTCCAATAGGCTCAGACGTTAATGTTTCTGTAAAACCTGTGAGTTCAGAGAGTGTAGTTTCAGCAGGCAGTGATGTTCCTTGTTCGGTCTGAACTGTTGCTTCAGATTGTGTGGTTGCCTCAACAGGCTCAGAGGTTACTGTATCAGTGGGACTTGTTTCGTCAGGTGTTGATGTTGTGTCTGCAGGCTCAGATGTAACTACATCAGTTGGTACTGTTGGTTCAGAAATTGCTGTGGTTCCAATAGGCTCAGATATTAATGTTTCTGTAAAACCTGTGAGTTCAGAGAGTGTAGTTTCAGCAGGCAGTGATGTTCCTTGTTCGGTCTGAACTGTTGCTTCAGATTGCGTGGTTGCCTCAACAGGCTCAGAGGTTACTGTATCAGTGGGACTTGTTTCGTCAGGTGTTGATGTTGTGTCTGCAGGCTCAGATGTAACTACATCAGTTGGTACTGTTGGTTCAGAAATTGCTGTGGTTCCAATAGGCTCAGATATTAATGTTTCTGTAAAACCTGTGAGTTCAGAGAGTGTAGTTTCAGAAGGCAGTGATGTAACGTCATCCGTCTGAATCGTTGCTTCAGATTGTGTGGTTGCCTCAACAGGCTCAGACGTTACTGTATCAGTGGGACTTGTTTCGTCAGGTGTTGATGTTGTGTCTGCAGGCTCAGATGTAACTACATCAGTTGGTACTGTTGGTTCAGAAATTGCTGTGGTTCCAATAGGCTCAGACGTTAATGTTTCTGTAAAACCTGTGAGTTCAGAGAGTGTAGTTTCAGCAGGCAGTGATGTTCCTTGTTCAGTCTGAACTGTTGCTTCAGATTGCGTGGTTGCCTCAACAGGCTCAGAGGTTACTGTATCAGTGGGACTTGTTTCGTCAGGTGTTGATGTTGTGTCTTCAGGCTCAGATGTAACTACATCAGTTGGTACTGTTGGTTCAGAAATTTCTGTGGTTCCAATAGGCTCAGATGTTAATGTTTCTGTAAAACCTGTGAGTTCAGAGAGTGTAGTTTCAGCAGGCAGTGATGTTACTTGTTCAGTCTGAACTGTTGCTTCAGATTGTGTGGTTGCCTCAACAGGCTCAGAGGTTACTGTATCAGTGGGACTTGTTTCGTCAGGTGTTGATGTTGTGTCTGCAGGCTCAGATGTAACTACATCAGTTGGTACTGTTGGTTCAGAAATTGCTGTTGTTCCAATAGGCTCAGACGTTAATGTTTCTGTAAAACCTGTGAGTTCAGAGAGTGTAGTTTCAGCAGGCAGTGATGTTACGTCTTCCGTCTGAACTGTTGCTTCAGATTGTGTGGTTGCCTCAACAGGCTCAGAGGTTACTGTATCAGTGGGACTTGTTTCGTCAGGTGTTGATGTTGTGTCTGCAGGCTCAGATGTAACTACATCAGTTGGTACTGTTGGTTCAGAAATTGCTGTGGTTCCAATAGGCTCAGATATTAATGTTTCTGTAAAACCCGTGAGTTCAGAGAGTGTAGTTTCAGCAGGCAGTGATGTTACATCTTCCGTCTGAACTGTTGCTTCAGATTGTGTGGTTGCCTCAACAGGCTCAGAAGTTACTGTATCAGTGGGACTTGTTTCGTCAGGTGTTGATGTTGTGTCTGCAGGCTCAGATGTAACTACATCAGTTGGTACTGTTGGTTCAGAAATTGCTGTGGTTCCAATAGGCTCAGATATTAATGTTTCTGTAAAACCCGTGAGTTCAGAGAGTGTAGTTTCAGCAGGCAGTGATGTTCCTTGTTCAGTCTGAACTGTTGCTTCAGATTGTGTGGTTGCCTCAACAGGCTCAGAGGTTACTGTATCAGTGGAAAATTGCTGTTCAGAAATTGCTGTGGTTCCAATAGGCTCAGATATTAATGTTTCTGTAAAACCCGTGAGTTCAGAGAGTGTAGTTTCAGCAGGCAGTGATGTTACATCTTCCGTCTGAACTGTTGCTTCAGATTGTGTGGTTGCCTCAACAGGCTCAGAAGTTACTGTATCAGTGGGACTTGTTTCGTCAGGTGTTGATGTTGTGTCTGCAGGCTCAGATGTAACTACATCAGTTGGTACTGTTGGTTCAGAAATTGCTGTGGTTCCAATAGGCTCAGATATTAATGTTTCTGTAAAACCCGTGAGTTCAGAGAGTGTAGTTTCAGCAGGCAGTGATGTTACATCTTCCGTCTGAACTGTTGCTTCAGATTGTGATGTTGCCTCAACAGGCTCAGAAGTTACTGTATCAGTGGGACTTGTTTCGTCAGGTGTTGATGTTGTGTCTGCAGGCTCAGATGTAACTACATCAGTTGGTACTGTTGGTTCAGAAATTGCTGTGGTTCCAATAGGCTCAGATATTAATGTTTCTGTAAAACCTGTGAGTTCAGAGAGTGTAGTTTCAGCAGGCATTGATGTTCCTTGTTCGGTCTGAACTGTTGCTTCAGATTGTGTGGTTGCCTCAACAGGCTCAGAGGTTACTGTATCAGTGGGACTTGTTTCGTCAGGTGTTGATGTTGTGTCTGCAGGCTCAGATGTAACTACATCAGTTGGTACTGTTGGTTCAGAAATTGCTGTGGTTCCAATAGGCTCAGACGTTAATGTTTCTGTAAAACCTGTGAGTTCAGAGAGTGTAGTTTCAGCAGGCAGTGATGTTCCTTGTTCAGTCTGAACTGTTGCTTCAGATTGTGTGGTTGCCTCAACAGGCTCAGAGGTTACTGTATCAGTGGGACTTGTTTCGTCAGGTGTTGATGTTGTGTCTGCAGGCTCAGATGTAACTACATCAGTTGGTACTGTTGGTTCAGAAATTGCTGTAGTTCCAATAGGCTCAGATATTAATGTTTCTGTAAAACCTGTGAGTTCAGAGAGTGTAGTTTCAGCAGGCAGTGATGTTCCTTGTTCTGTCTGAACTGTTGCTTCAGATTGTGTGGTTGCCTCAACAGGCTCAGAGGTTACTGTATCAGTGGGACTTGTTTCGTCAGGTGTTGATGTTGTGTCTGCAGGCTCAGATGTAACTACATCAGTTGGTACTGTTGGTTCAGAAATTGCTGTGGTTCCAATAGGCTCAGATGTTACTGTTTCTGTAAAACCTGTGAGTTCAGAGAGTGTAGTTTCAGCAGGCAGTGATGTTCCTTGTTCAGTCTGAACTGTTGCTTCAGATTGTGTGGTTGCCTCAACAGGCTCAGACGTTACTGTATCAGCGGGACTTGTTTCGTCAGGTGTTGATGTTGTGTCGGCAGGCTCAGATGTAACTACATCAGTTGGTACTGTTTTTTCAGAAATTCCTGTGGTTCCAATAGGCTTAGACGTTAATGTTTCTGTAAAACCTGTGAGTTCAGAGAGTGTAGTTTCAGCAGGAAGTGATGTTCCTTGTTCAGTCTGAAGTGTTGCTTCAGATTGTGTGGTTGCCTCAACAGGCTCAGAGGTTACTGTATCAGTGGGACTTGTTTCGTCAGGTGTTGATGTTGTGTCTGCAGGCTCAGATGTAACTACATCAATTGGTTCTGTTGGTTCAGAAATTGCTGTGGTTCCAATAGGCTCAGATATTAATGTTTCTGTAAAACCTGTGAGTTCAGAGAGTGTAGTTTCAGAAGGCAGTGATGTAACGTCATCGGTCTGAACTGTTGCTTCAGATTGTGTGGTTGCCTCAACAGGCTCAGACGTTACTGTATCAGCGGGACTTGTTTCGTCAGGTGTTGATGTTGTGTCGGCAGGCTCAGATGTAACTACATCAGTTGGTACTGTTTTTTCAGAAATTCCTGTGGTTCCAATAGGCTTAGACGTTAATGTTTCTGTAAAACCTGTGAGTTCAGAGAGTGTAGTTTCAGCAGGAAGTGATGTTCCTTGTTCAGTCTGAAGTGTTGCTTCAGATTGTGTGGTTGCCTCAACAGGCTCAGAGGTTACTGTATCAGTGGGACTTGTTTCGTCAGGTGTTGATGTTGTGTCTGCAGGCTCAGATGTAACTACATCAATTGGTTCTGTTGGTTCAGAAATTGCTGTGGTTCCAATAGGCTCAGATATTAATGTTTCTGTAAAACCTGTGAGTTCAGAGAGTGTAGTTTCAGAAGGCAGTGATGTAACGTCATCGGTCTGAACTGTTGCTTCAGATTGTGTGGTTGCCTCAACAGGCTCAGACGTTACTGTATCAGTGGGACTTGTTTCGTCAGGTGTTGATGTTGTGTCTGCAGGCTCAGATGTAACTACATCAGTTGGTACTGTTGGTTCAGAAATTGCTGTGGTTTCGTTAGGCTCAGACGTTAATGTTTCTGTAAAACCTGTGAGTTCAGAGAGTGTAGTTTCAGCAGGCAGTGATGTTCCTTGTTCGGTCTGAACCGTTGCTTCAGATTGCATGGTTGCCTCAACAGGCTCAGAGGTTACTGTATCAGTGGGACTTGTTTCGTCAGGTGTTGATGTTGTGTCTGCAGGCTCAGATGTAACTACATCAGTTGGTACTGTTGGTTCAGAAATTGCTGTGGTTCCAATAGGCTCAGATATTAATGTTTCTGTAAAACCTGTGAGTTCAGAGAGTGTAGTTTCAGAAGGCAGTGATGTAACGTCATCCGTCTGAACCGTTGCTTCAGATTGTGTGGTTGCCTCAACAGGCTCAGACGTTACTGTATCAGTGGGACTTGTTTCGTCAGGTGTTGATGTTGTGTCTGCAGGCTCAGATGTAACTACATCAGTTGGTACTGTTGGTTCAGAAATTGCTGTGGTTCCAATAGGCTCAGATATTAATGTTTCTGTAAAACCTGTGAGTTCAGAGAGTGTAGTTTCAGCAGGCAGTGATGTTACATCTTCCGTCTGAACTGTTGCTTCAGATTGTGTGGTTGCCTCAACAGGCTCAGAAGTTACTGTATCAGTGGGACTTGTTTCGTCAGGTGTTGATGTTGTGTCTGCAGGCTCAGATGTAACTACATCAGTTGGTACTGTTGGTTCAGAAATTGCTGTGGTTCCAATAGGCTCAGATATTAATGTTTCTGTAAAACCCGTGAGTTCAGAGAGTGTAGTTTCAGCAGGCAGTGATGTTACATCTTCCGTCTGAACTGTTGCTTCAGATTGTGATGTTGCCTCAACAGGCTCAGAAGTTACTGTATCAGTGGGACTTGTTTCGTCAGGTGTTGATGTTGTGTCTGCAGGCTCAGATGTAACTACATCAGTTGGTACTGTTGGTTCAGAAATTGCTGTGGTTCCAATAGGCTCAGATATTAATGTTTCTGTAAAACCTGTGAGTTCAGAGAGTGTAGTTTCAGCAGGCAGTGATGTTCCTTGTTCGGTCTGAACTGTTGCTTCAGATTGTGTGGTTGCCTCAACAGGCTCAGAGGTTACTGTATCAGTGGGACTTGTTTCGTCAGGTGTTGATGTTGTGTCTGCAGGCTCAGATGTAACTACATCAGTTGGTACTGTTGGTTCAGAAATTGCTGTGGTTCCAATAGGCTCAGACGTTAATGTTTCTGTAAAACCTGTGAGTTCAGAGAGTGTAGTTTCAGCAGGAAGTGATGTTCCTTGTTCAGTCTGAAGTGTTGCTTCAGATTGTGTGGTTGCCTCAACAGGCTCAGAAGTTACTGTATCAGTGGGACTTGTTTCGTCAGGTGTTGATGTTGTGTCTGCAGGCTCAGATGTAACTACATCAATTGGTTCTGTTGGTTCAGAAATTGCTGTGGTTCCAATCGGCTCAGATATTAATGTTTCTGTAAAACCTGTGAGTTCAGAGAGTGTAGTTTCAGAAGGCAGTGATGTAACGTCATCGGTCTGAACTGTTGCTTCAGATTGTGTGGTTGCCTCAACAGGCTCAGACGTTACTGTATCAGTGGGACTTGTTTCGTCAGGTGTTGATGTTGTGTCTGCAGGCTCAGATGTAACTACATCAGTTGGTACTGTTGGTTCAGAAATTGCTGTGGTTTCGTTAGGCTCAGACGTTAATGTTTCTGTAAAACCTGTGAGTTCAGAGAGTGTAGTTTCAGCAGGCAGTGATGTTATATCTTCCGTCTGAACTGTTGCTTCAGATTGTGTGGTTGCCTCAACAGGCTCAGAAGTTACTGTATCAGTGGGACTTGTTTCGTCAGGTGTTGATGTTGTGTCTGCAGGATCAGATGTAACTACATCAGTTGGTACTGTTGGTTCAGAAATTGCTGTGGTTCCAATAGGCTCAGATTTTAATGTTTCTGTAAAACCTGTGAGTTCAGAGAGTGTAGTTTCAGAAGGCAGTGATGTAACTTTAGCGGTCTGAACTGTTTCTTCAGATTGTGTGGTTGCCTCAACAGGCTCAGAAGTTACTGTATCAGTAGGACTTGTTTTGTCAGGTATTGATGTTGTGTCTGCAGGCTCAGATGTAACTACATCAGTTGGTACTGTAGGTTCAGAAATTGCTTTTGTTCCAATAGGCTCAGATATTATTGAATATCTTAGATTGGATTTTTCAGGGCCAAAAGTATACTTTTCCTTTCTAGAAATGTTTTTTTCATTGGTAACTTTTGCTTTAAGTGACGAAATGTTCTCTGCAGGTTGTGAACTTTTGAATTCAAATGTTGTTCCTTCAGGCTCTGTAGTTTCTGAATCAGATGGAGCTGTGTTTTCAGATCCTGAGGTATTTCCATCAGACTCAGATGTTCCTTGTTCATCAGGACCTTTTGGCCCATGCAGCATTGTGGGCTCTACATGTTGTGAGCTTATTGTTTCATTTTGACCATTTCTTTTAGGTGCTTTGGTTTTCTCCGCAGGACCGTTCGTCACTGAAGTAACAGTAGTCTTTTCAGCTACCCAGATTTTTGACCACTGTTGAACCTGCATAGAGAAATATTCTGGAAAATAAAGGAAAAAATTGTTATGAAGGTTAAACTGTTCTTTTATAATAAGAATTTGTTTCTTTTTGTCACGACTTGGAGGCAAGGACTAGGACCCAAATGCACGACCCCTCAGATGTAGTCAAAATATTCTAACAAAGTAGCAAAGACCACCCATAAAGGGGAAAAGGCACAAAAACAAAGGTTACAAAACGTGAACACAAAATCACCCTTAACGAGGAGAAAAGGCTAAACAAGAAACCAAGTAACAAATTAATACAAAACCTGACTTGGGGTATTACGAAGACGAGAGATCCAAAATGAAGCAAAAGACATGAGCCAAGGGCAAGAGACAAAACATCAGACAAAAACATGGGACACGGCATGGGACACAAACGAACTGACACCGGACACGGGGAAACGCAGACTATATATACACAACAGGTAAGGGGAAACAGGTGGAAACAATTAGGGCAGGGAAAACAATTACAAAGGCGGGAAACAAGACAAAGACAGGAAGTATAACAAGACTAAGATACACTAGGGCAATGATAAATATCAAAATAAAACAGGAACTACTAACAAACTAAACAACCTAGACAAGAGTCCTAGAGTCCAAAAAGGGGTTCAAAACATAAAAGTTTTCAGAAAACAGCCCCCTAAGGGGCTAGTCATGACACTTTTAGTATGAGCTGAATGGTGAGATCACAATCGTGGAGGGAGGCTAGGATTCTTTAACTTCTTTCATAAACAGTATTCAAGGATCAAGGATCAAGGAACTTTATTGTCATACCAGGACATTTACATGTTATGGTACGAAATTAGTACTCAGGTCCCAGTTTAAGCCATCAAGAGCAAGACGTGAACAAGAATGAAATCTAAGCATAAGGGCAATGAAATCTAAACATAAGGGCAATGAAATCTAAACATAAGGGCAATAAAATATAAACATTAGAGTAGAGAAATAAATATAACATTAGAGAAAAATAAAAATAAACATTAGAGCAGAAATATATAAACACTGTGAAATTTAAACAATTAAGTAAAGTGAAAATAAGATAAGATAAGGAAGCCGAAGTTAGCACGTGCATAAATACTCATGTGCAGGTAGGAGGTAGTGGTAGTGCAGATAGATAAAGTGTTGTAGTGCAGGACTGTCAGTGTGTGGTGGTGGGGGGAGGTCGGTCTACAGGGCAGGGCTAGAGTTGAGCAGTCTTACAGCTTCAGGGAAGAAGCTGTTCCTGAGCCTGGTGGTCCTGCTCCGGATGCTCCTCAGCCGCCTGCCTGATGGGAGGGGTTGGAAAAGATTGTGTGCGGGATGGGTGGAGTCCTTCATGATGCGGAGGGCCCTCCCTCTGCATCGTGCTTTGTAGAGGTCTGAGGTGGGGGGCAGGCTGTTTCCCACAGTCCTCTGTGCAGCCTTTACCACCCTCTGCAGAGCCTTCCTCTCGGCAGCAGTGCAGCTGCCATGCCACACAGTGATGCAGGTGCAGAGGACGCTCTCCACCGCACAGTGGTAGAAGCTCCTCAGGACTGAGCTTCCGAGTCCAGCTCGCCGCAGCTTCCTGAGCAAGTAGAGGCGCTGGTGGGCCTTCCTGACCAGATAGGATGTGTTGGTGTTCCAGGTAAGGTCCTCGGTGATGTGCACACCCAGGTACCTGAAGCTGGAGACCACCTCCACAGCTGCTCCTCCGATGTGCAGGGGGGGGAGAGGGCGCCTGTCTCTTCTGAAATCCACCACCATCTCCTTGGTCTTTTTCACATTGATGCAGAGGTTGTTGTTTCTGCACCACTGCTCCAGATGTTTCACCTCCTCTCTGTACTCTGACTCATCGTTGTCGGTGATGCGTCCCACTACTGCTGTGTCGTCCGCGAACTTCACTATATGACAGCTGGGGTGTCTCGCCGAGCAGTCATATGTCAGCAGGGTGAACAGGAGGGGGCTCAGCACACAGCCCTGCGGCGAGCCAGTGCTAAGGGTGATGGAGGAGGAGATGGTGTTGTGGATTCTGACAGTCTGTGTTCTGTTGGTCAGGAAGTCCAGGACCCAGTTCCCCAGTGTGGGACTCAGACCGAGGAGAGAGAGCTTCTGTACCAAGGTCTGTGGGATGATGGTATTGAAGGCAGATGAGAAGTCCAGGAAGAGCAAACGGACATATGAGTTCCTGCTCTCCAGGTGGGTGAGGGTTGTGTGGACCACTGATGAGATGGCGTCATCAGTGGAGCGGTTCTTCCTGTAGGCGTACTGGTGGGGGTCCACAGTGACATCGATGGAGTTTTTGATGTGGCCCATGACCAGCCTCTCAAAGCACTTCATGACTACCGGGGTCAGAGCTATGGGTCGGTAGTCATTGGGGCCTGTCACTGTGGAGCACTTGGGGACGGGGACAATTGTGGCAGTCTTTAAACAGGTGGGGACAGATGCCAGTGACAGTGAGGTGTTGAAGATGTCCGTCAGCACCTCAGACAGCTGGTGAGCACAGTCCCTCAGAACCCGCCCTGGGATGTTGTCAGGGCCTGCAGCTTTGCGGGGGTTAATTCCTATGAGGGTTTTCCTCACGTCAGCTGTGGTCACACTGAGGGGTGTGTCACCGGGGGGTGGTGTGAGTCTGGTGCAGGAGGGGGGGGAGTCAGGATCAGATGTGGAGACAAATGTGTGTAGGGTTGTCAAACGAAACATTTGCCAGTGTTGGAGCATTTTAAACATCATAGCATAGACTTTGACAGAAATCGACACTAAAAGACAAAATTTATGCAACTCTACTAAAAACTGTTGTAAACGCTTTCATGCTAAAATCACCTCCATAGGGAGGCAGCTGTCTGGAAGAAATGGATCACTCATCCATTAAGGTATGTATTTCTTCAGTATTTTCATTGCAAATAATATATACAAAAGAGAATATTAGAGGGATTTCTGAGTGAGCCTCCAAGTAAGACCAATATTTTGTGTCTGCTTGGGTGAATGTTTTGCTGCTCATTCTGACCCCCATTTGCTTGTTTTACCAAATAGTGGATCCAAGTGTCCTGTTCATTATTTACCTCCTGCCTCTTGGCTGATGATACACAGATTTATGTGCCCACTAACCCCACTTCCACTCTCCCCTCCAGGACCCTCAGTGCTTGTCCCTGTGACATACAGATATGAATGACAAACAACTACCTAAAACTCAAGAGCAGTAAAACCGAGCTACTCCGCACTGGCTTGAAATCTACAGTCTCAGGTCGAGTCAATTTCTCAAAATCCAATATTTGTTCACTCCCCATTGCTGAGATCACCATAGCTGTATCCACACAGGTTAAGAGCTTTGGTGTTATCTTGAACAATACCCTTCCTTTCTCCAGTCATAAACAATGTCTCCTGGATTGCCATTTTCCAACTGTGAAAAATCTCCAGACTATGTCCTGCTTCAACACGACACTCCACAGAAGTTTTGTTCAAGCATCCCCAACAAAGTTATTCACCAACTTCAGTTCATTCAGAACTCTGCAGCAAGTTCAAAATTCACTGAATGTAGAGAAATCCTAATCTGTGTGCTCAGTAATGTAACTATTCCAGTGTGTTCCAAAAAAATCTGAAGTTTTTAGAAATATTTGTAAATTAATTAAACTTAAGTTATTTAGTTTTTTTTCCACATTTGGCACATGGAGAGACTGCTCTCACCTGTTTACTATGAGTATTAAAATCTCATAGTGCTAGTACAATTACTGATTTATTTTCTATTTACATTATTTCTAATGAAATGTGGCCCTTTTTTGAAACATTATGATATTCTTTTTGAAGTTCTGATTTAATTTTATAATATTAAGACTTTTTTTCCTCAAAATGTATTTTTAATCTTTTACTGGTCCTTTCTAGATTTTACATTTAAACCAAAGGACCACATAATAATTTTTCATGCACTGATATGCATTGATTATGTATTAAACTACCAGACAGCATGTAAAGTAGTTCAATTAGCTTCACTTACAACATTAAGATGACTCTTACACTAGTCAAGTGGCAATTTCAAAGATTCTATCTGAAAATACTGCATTATTTACATACCTGAAGTATTATGAACTGGGTGTCTTTTGGAACATTCCTGGAAAAATTTTGTTTTAAGTTAATGCAAACTGTAATTTCCTGCTGCTGCGAGTTGACTAGTAAGAAGAAGTCACAGGAAATTCCACGTGTTTATCAGCAAAATCAAAAATGCATGTACAAAACAAGACAATGGTCATTTTTTTGTGGAGAGTGGATCAGTTTGAAATATTGCAGGAAGTAAAGGAACAGCAGCAGTAAACTGTTAGCTGAAGAGCTGCAGACATTAGGCTGCACACCTCAAACTTCTTAAGCCCACAAGGATAAAAATCAAAGGATAAGGATATAAATCAAATTTGGTGCTGATAGAATAAAAACCCAAAAAGCCTATTGAAATTAGTTTTTGACATTATGCAAATTTTGAATGAGCTACTGACTTTTAATTTTTTTTTCTTTTTTGACTTAATTATAGCGCCACCATCAAGCAGATTGGGATCGTATTTCTTGAGAAACATTTGTACACACTTAGGGTTGGCAATTTTCATGTCTCTAGCTTATTCCACCTCATAGTAATTTGAGTAAAGCAACAGCCAATACGGCATTTCTTTTTTTTTTTCTTTTTTTTTTGTTTATTGTTTTAACCTAGTCCTTTGGATTGAGTTAACAGAGTTCGACCCTTTTGGATTTGGAATCCTAATAAACCAGCACAAACCCAATAGGTTCCAAAACAAGTTTTATACTATCGATTTTTTTATAGTATGCTATCGATTTTTTTATAATATACTATCGATTTACAACATGTCACCTAGATTAATCAACATGAGAACATGTTTTTAGTGAGTGAATTTCCAAAGTTAAAAAATGCTCATGTTGAAGCTGATTCAACAGTGATGACTAGGGGTGGTGAAAAAAAAATGGATCATTGATTAATCACGATTATATTATGGACTATTATGAGTCAATTATTAAATTTCCAAAGATTGATTTTATTTTATTTTTATTTATTTATTTATTTTGTAATACTGGCTGTCATACAAGATTTAAACGCAAGGCAGATCTGTTGACTAAGTCATAAAAAAACACCCTGTAACAGAGCCAGCGAGCGAGCTTACTATGCTAGCGAGACGAGCGGCACGTGAAATGGATGAAGAAAAATCATTAACTGACGGCCAACCAATCAGTCCAGCTCTATCTGGGCTAAAAGCGAGCATGTGGGTGCATTTTGATTTTCATGGCAGGAGTTCTAAACACATCGACAGGACGTACATTGTCTGCAAACTTTGCCACACTAAGCTAAAGTACTGTGGCAATACTAGCAACATAAGGGCTCCAGGTTCAAACCTTGGTTTGAGTTCTTCTGCGCTGACTTTGCATGTTCTCCCTGTGCTTGTGTGGGTGTTCTTTGGGTACTCCAGCTTCCTCCGACAATCCCAAGAACATGCACATTAGCTTAACTGGCTACTTTACATTGCTCCTAGGTCAGTGTGTGTGTGTGTAGTTATCTGTCTTTGCGTGTCAGCCCTGAGATTGATTGGCGACCAGTCCAGGGTGAACCCCGCCTCTCGTAGTCAGCTGAGATAGGCTCCAGCTCCCTGAGACCCTGACGGGTCAAGCGGTATAGAAAACGGATGGATGGATGGATGGATGAGGGCTCACAAAGACAACTGCCTGAATCCTGTCATTCCACCTAATCAACGTACTCTCCACAAGGTGACAACAAAATTAGCCCCAGTGAAAGACTACATCTAAAACGAGTAGTAAAAAAAAAAAAAAAACAAATTTGGAAGTTACAGCTATGCTACACAATACTGCAGGTGCTTTGAGATGTTTCTCAATAAAAGAGAAGTTGACTAATTCAGCAGCTGACTGTTTTTTTAATGGTAGACTCGTAGAAGTGGAAAGTCTAGGTGGAAATCTATTATGTAGTAATGGATAAGTATATCCACTACGACATAAGACATTTCCACCTTCACTGGTCCAGTCCAGCAGATGGCAACATGATATAAAGGAAGAGGTTAATAGCAAGATGGCTGGTAGGCCAAATGTAGGCTGTTGCTACTTTTTATATGTGCTGTTGTATATTTACATTACTCTATCACAGCAGAATATCAGAATGTGACAATCCAATGCAAATTTTGTATTGTATGCATGTATATATGTATATGTGTGTGTGTGTGTATATATATATATATAAAATGGCATGCCGTTTAGGAAATTATATAGATATGGAATGAAAGTCTGAATATATGGAATGAAAGTTTCAAGTCATTACCGCCATGTTGTCTTTTCGATGGGATTACAGGCTACGGATGAAGGTGACACACCCTGAGCAAATCAGCTTGAAACTTAGTGTCTGCACTTTTAAGCAATGATTGTGGAAGGCGCTATATAAATAAAATTGAATTGAATTGAGGACATAATAAACACACTAGTGACTGTATGTACGGGTCAGAATACAGCTAACCAAATCCAGTACCGTTCTCCTGATGAAGAAATTCATTCGCTTTTTCATCGTGGAAGACCAAGTGCAGGGAACGTCCCCGGTCAGGCTGCTCCCCTCCCTTCAACCTCATCCGGGAGCACGGCACTGGATTCGGTCACCTGTATTTTGACCCGTACAGTCACCATTGTGTTTACCTCCACGTTGCTTAAAAGTGCCGACACTAAGTTTCAAGCTGATTCGCTCATGGTGTGTCACCTTCATCCGTAGCCTGTAATCCCATCGAAAAGACAACATGGCGGTAGTGACGTGAAACTTTCATTCCATATATTCAAGTTTCATTCCATATATTCAGACTTTCATTCCATATATTCAGACTTTCATTCCATATATTCAAACTTTCATTCCATATAATCAAACTTTCATTCCATATATTCAAGTTTCATTCCATATAATCAGACTTTCATTCCATATATCCAAGTTTCATTCCATATATTCAGACTTTGATTCCATATATTCAAATTTCATTCCATATATTCAGACTTTGATTCCATATACTCAAGTTTCATTCCATAGATATGTGTAATAATTTCCTAAACGGCATGCCATTATATATATATATATATATATATATATATATATATGTGTGTGTGTGTGTGTGTGTGTGTGTGTGTGTGTGTGTGTATTCAGCATTTAAGTTGAATTGAAAAGACTCAATTTAAACAAACTTCTTTGTTTTCTAGAGGGTAGCCAAGCTGAGATGGACTGGCTGTGTATGTAATTTCTGATTCCAGTCCTGAATCAACAGTCTGCTACATGTATAGTTGGACTCAAAGCTTATCACACCAAGCTTAAGCTTTAACAACTTTGCTCATCTATAACCACAAGCCCCTTGGTGCATGTTGCACCAGGGGGGAATCAAACAAAATAAACAGTCCCAACTACTTAAATATAAAACTGTAAAATGATATAAACAACAAAAAAATGAACCTGCTTAAATGATACCAATATTTCTCTTATTTTAGATTAACTAAACTTTAGTAAAAAGCAATAAAAGAATTAATCTGAAACATCCGTTGATAGTGAAATCTATGAATCTATGGTAGATGTATGTATAAAAACATGTTTGTATGCGACATCCCGTGTAGTGGGCATTATAAAAATATAAGAAAGACATTCACCAACATAAATAAAATGTTTTGATTTGGCTCAGTTTCCATACAGAAACACAGTTTTGTGAGTGGAATATTCTCATGAATCTTACCATCAGCAGGACATAAGCAGATTAGTAGAGCTGAGATTATCAGGAAATGTGTAGAAAATGCCATGACCAGATCATATCCCAGGCAGTGGTGTTCAGTGAATGATACAAAATGTTCAAATCCAAATGCACAAAATGCAAAACGGCCACATACGTGTTTATCACATTGCACTATGCGCACTCTGTAAAGTGGCTGACTTCCATGGAACAGCTCTTTATAAACACACCCACTCAGGGTCAAGGTATAGAGGAATGCCACAGACAGTAGGACTAACGGAGATAAGTGGAATGAGCGTGATACAAGAGCGCTTACCACACGTCACAGGTTTATTGCACGTACTCACCTTTCTCCATCCTAACCCTGACCCAGACCTGGGCAAACAACGGCCCGCGGGTCACCTGCATCCATACGTAAAACGTCACGCTTTTGGCTTTTCAAAATAAAAGCATCACAGTTGTATTGCATGCATGGCATGAATATGTTATGGGGCAGGGACGCACAAATTTACCATAGTTTGCCCAGGCCTGCCCTAACCTTCACCAGGCATTCCCCTGCCCCAGCGTCTCTAGTGCATGTGCATGCTTGTGTGTGTGTTTCGTTCACTTGGTGTGGGTAAAATGCAGAGCGTAATTTCCCCAGGAGGGATCAATAAAGCAATTTTTAAAAAATCTTGCTGATTGTGTGTTTCATGAGTGTTTAAACAATAACTTTTTTTTTTCCATGGGGGTGCAAAATAAGAGTGGTGAGAAGAAGATGTGAGCTGGACAGCTGCAAGGCTGAGAGAAGCTGCAGGTTTGGGCAATAATTTTCTGTAGGTTCGTAGGTCATAGATAATAGCTGCTTACAATAGAATAGAATGCCTTTTATTGTCATTATACATCTTTTTACATGTACAACGAGATGAAAAGCAACTCCTTCTCCAGTGCAAACATGTATGTAAAATATATACAACATAGAATAGAATAGAATAGAATAAAATAAGTTTAGTGCAAAGAATGTAGAAAACATAAAAACTATTAAATCTAAAAAGAATTATAAAAATAAAAAGAATAATAAAAATATAAAAGGCGAGGGGTAATATGCACAGTTCTGAGGCGTTGTGTACATATGCAAGGAGAATAAATATGGTTTAATATACAGTTTGATATGTAGTGTGGGTTATTGCACATTTTTAGATATTGCACAGTATACAGATACTGCACAGTGTTATCAGTGACATTAAATATTCAGAATTTTACAGTAGGTGGATATAAGGAAGTCCGGGGGGTCGGGGGATTAGACTGTGGGGTTCAGTGTACAGTGGTGGAAAAAAGGACACCCTTAAAATTTTACACAATCTCAACTATTATCATAAAATATTTGCAGAAAAATCTTTTTTGCATTTCACAAGGTGTGGCTGCATCAGACAGACACAAAGAAAACAATTTATTGTTATATTGTTTATTGTTATCAGGAAAAAAATAGCAAAACTAAATTCTTGATGGTGTCAACATGTCAGTTCTCAACAGTATCTGAATCAATGTTAACAAATAGCAAAGAATGTGTTCAAAACTGAACAAAAAATAAATAAACCATCACATAACAAAATTAATATTTAGTACTCCTGCCATTAGCACGCTTTGATCCTGGCTGGCAAGTTCTCCATGAGCCTTTCACACTGTTGAGGGGTAATCTTCTCCCATTCTTCTTGAATTACTGTTTTTAATTCTTCCAAATTCTTTGGTTTCCGCATTGAAACAGATGTTTTGATTATCCACCAAAGATTTTCAATGGGGCTCATGTCCGGGGATTGAGCTGGCCACTCTAAGACCTGGATATTGTGCTCCTGCAGCCAAGTTCTACTTGAACTGGATGCGTGGCAAGGAGCATTATCTTGCTGAAACATCCGTTTCGACCTTAATGGAACAGTGCATGTGCAGAGGGGAACATGTGGGTTTCAAGAATAGCACAATACTTAGCAGAGTTCAATGTGCCTGGTGCTGAAGCTCACCAGGAAAAGAGATTGTATTTCTCCTGTTAGCTTCTATTCAATTCAATTTTATTTATATAGCACCTTCCACAATCAAAATTGTCTCAAAGTGCTTTACAGAGACCCAGAGCCTGACCCCAGAGCAAGCACTTAAGGTGATAGTGGCAAGAAAAAACTCCCTTTTAACAGGAAGAAACCTTCAGCATAACCTGGCTCATATGGGGGACCCTCCTGCTGATGGCCAGGCTGGGTGAAAGGAGGAAAAGGAGGAAGGAAGGACAGCTGGGAATGGAGGAGAGGAGGAGAAGGACATGCAGCATATAAAACATGATACAAACAGGGATGGCAGTGGACAATGTTAGAGGGCCAGCATTCAGATTACTGAACAGTTAGTGGACTGTGCACTCAGCAGATTACAGTTATGATAGGAAACAGAGCACAGAAGCAAAAAGCTGTCATGATTGGTAATTATTTACATTACAGTCTGCATAGAATATTAATCCAAAATGTATCTGTTGCAGAGTGGAACATTAAACATAGTAATGTGTTAGAAATGGATTATTGCAGACAATAAACAGCGGCAGGTCAGTGGAGCCAGGACCACAGACAGAGAACATGCAGCTCCGGAGCCAGAGATACCTGCAGAAAGGTACAGAGAAAGAGAGACCAGAGAAACTGTAACTGTAACTAATTGTAAGCTTTGTCAAACAAAGAGGTTTCAAGCCTAATTTTAAAATTAGAAAGGGTGTCTGCTTCCCAAACCCAAACCGGCAGTTGGTTCCATAGGAGAGGGGCCTGATAGCTAAAGGCTCAGCCTTCCATTTTACTTTTAGAGATTCTGGGAACCATAAGCAAACCTGCTGGAGGAGTTTTAGAGAGTTAACTGGACATCCCGATGATAGGGAATTACAGTAGTCCAGCCTAGTACTAACAAATACATGGACTAGTTTTTCAGCATCACTCTGAGACAGAATGTTCCTAATCTTAACGATATTTTGCAGGTGAAAGATTCTCTGTGGTCTGTGGTCCTGGCTCCACTGTCCTGCCAGTGTTTAAAGGACAAATCCTGATCAAAAATAACTCCAAGGTTCCTCACAGTTGTACTGGAGGCTAAATTAAAGCCATCCAGAGTAACTATATGGTTAGGTTAAACCGGGAGCAACCAGGGGGGATGCCCCCTGGAAGAAAATGTAAATTTTAACAGCTAACTGCATGAATCTAGCCTTCTCTGATGAGAAAATTGAAAGATTGTTCAACTTAAGTTTTAATTATTTACCCATAAATTTGTATCAGAAGGTTAAATACAACATGCATATAGGAATTGCACAAAGACCACACCTCTTCCATAAAGCCTGGTCATTTATTTATTCATCTGTTATCTTTACAGTTTTCCACTGTATTGTAAAAAGCAGCACATTCCGTTACGTTCCCCAAATTCTTTCATTCTGAAAATCAATCAGCAACACAAAACTGTAACATCTACCATTACCTATAGAATTGTAGCATTTCCACTACTAGTAAGAGTATTTTCCAAACCAGAAATCCATAACATCAGAGATTAAATTTAAAGCATCAAAATACTCAAGGGGTCCAGTCGAACCATCACTGACTGAGCTGGGTGTACTTACTATGAGAAATACAGTATGGTAGTTTTGATTTTAAACTGATGCTGCAGATGTTCAAAAGCACACTGCAAAACATGTCATTTTCACCTTCTGGGTGGTGACTAATGAAGTTTTAAAGTCCACAAGAACTCAAGTACAGAGACAACATTGTCCTCTCCCATCTTCTCTTATACATAGCTACTTGATATCATGTGACTATGTGACCTCAGCCATGTCCAGAACAACTGACCTACTCTATTGACTGATAAAGATAATAAGATGCAATTGAGAGCTCTGGAACAAGCTAGTGAAAAGGCCCTAGGATTAGATAGAATGTATGATTAGGAATATGCTGGTTTCTGGGTATATTCTTCTATAAACTGTTTCACTGTTCTTGATTTGTTGATTTTCTCTTACTTTTTTGTAAACTTACTTCATAGACTCCTGCAAGAAAATTCTTGTAACTACACTCTATTTATTAAATCTAATAAATAGAAAATTGTTTAAAAAACAAAAAAGCAATAGCGTATACAACTGGATGCTCAGTGTATGAGATGCAAGCAGTCTAAGCAGCATCAACAGACTGGACAACTACACAAAATTATTTAAGCTGACAGTGTGACAGCTTTGGGAACTATTAGCAAGAATGTGAAAAAAAAATTCTGTGGTGTCGTCATTAAAGTAATGAAAAAGAGCATGGCTTTTGAACAAGCCTTATATGATAGCATGTAAAGGACAGCTACTTGTTTTGGTTACAGTTAAGTGTTGCTATTAGTGCTTGTCCTCGTGTTTATCTAGATTTTGCAATAGCTCCAAATGTGGCACACCTATCATTTGTCAGTGACAGTAACTGCAGTATGGTGCCATGCAGTGCTATTGTTCATTTGGAATCCACAGGACACAACCCCACTCACAGCCTCACTCCTGGAGAGGCCAAAGACTGGTACAGGAGAGGTTATAAAACCTCTCCCACTATCATAAAGGTGGGTTCACTTGTGTCTTATCAGACACTAAAGCCTGACAAAACTTCCATGTGAGTTAGCTATTTTCCATTCTCTGTAAACACAGCAAATTATCAGTATGACAGCTATGTGTTTCCATTGACCTTGTAGTAGGACAGCTATTTTTAAAATGACAAACTTGAAATAAAACAAACACGGCTTGCAGTGGGGAATGCACACAGCAATGAACATGTAAGACACAACTGAAGATTTTTTTTAACAGTAACAATGAAAACATATGCGAATACTAATTTATACTTTAATAAATTTCCCATATATCAGGCAATAATTATATAATACTATAATCTACAATTCTTTACTGTGATAAAGCTCTCATTTATTTTTTTCTATTATCTGTGTTTTTGAAAACTTCACTATAGGCACTATACATCAGCATAATTTGAAGATTTGTGAGTGAGGTACTATTACTGTAGGAATATCCAAATTCCCCCAACAAAACCTTACCAACCTTAAACATTTTTGACCACCATATGATGATCTCAGTGTTGTGTGTCATGTCATTTAATTGTGATTTTTTTTGTGTGTGTGTTTTTTAGTTTGGCAAAACATCCTCACCACGAAACCTTCAGAGACAGCTCTGAAGCTTTTAATCACGTCTCATGATCCTCATTAGCAGATGGAATTTGGGATTCAGAGACATTGCAAAACACAAGAAGTTGTGTCATTTAAAATGAAGAAGAAATATTCTATTCCAAGGTCACCAATCACATCTAAGCATGTCTGGTGCATCAACCAGTGGAGCTCCTTTGTATTACAATTCAGATTTCCTTGAGCTGTGTCTCTTCCATTGAAGAACATGTTCAGACAGCACTGAGGGTGGAACTGATCTGCTCATCAGAGCCTAGTTAATGTAACTCAGCCTGCAGCCAGTGTTCACCTGTTATAAATCAGGCTGTGCCTAAAGGTTCCAGCACATCATTGTGATAGTGGGAAAAATGGCATCAGAATTAAATGACAGTGTCAGAGGTCAGATTGTTATCCTAAGCAAAGTAAAGGGTAAAGGTTTCTTAGGGGACAGTGCATGGGACTCTAAAAACACTTTGCAGAACCTGGATCAGTTGTATCCAGACCACAATCTCATATACATATATACCTTACTTATATAATAAAAAAAAACTGTCAGGGTGGCTGAAGAAAAATAATGGAAAATTGTATTATCAGATCAGAGATCAGGAGAATGACAGGACAGCTTGATATGGGTGAGGATGTCCTGTAGGTTTCTGTTTCCTAGCTAGGAAGATGACACATATCTCTGCTTTGAGATTGCACAATCAGGATTAAGATAAGATAAGAGAATCCTTTATTAGTCCCTCAGTGGGGAAATTGCATTTAGCAACAGCAGGGGTACAGTACAGTAAGTGAAAGTGAGATCAATATGGCCAGAACAAGATTAAATAAGGTAGAATAACTAAGAGACTAAACTAAGAAACAAGGAAATAGCTGCTGTAAAAAAATAAAATATACATATATACATAAATAAATAAATATGAGATGGAGATTGTTGAGTTGAGTGACTATAGTACACAAATATTGCACACTAATAACTGTTATAACTGGGTTATTGCACATTGATGTTACACAGATAGTTGCATGGAACTGTAATCAGTATGTGTGTTAACAATGCTCGTTAAAGAGTCTGACAGCAGCAGGAAGGAAAGATCTTCTAAATCTCTCCTTCACACACCGAGTGTGGAGCAGTCTGTCACTGAAGCTGCTCTGCAGAGCTGACAGGACGTCCTGCAGGGGGTGGGACTCATGGTCCAGCATAGATGACAGTTTTGCTAGGACCCTCTGTCTCCAACCTCTCGCACTGAGTCCAGAGGACAGCCCAGGACAGAGCTGGACTTCCTGATGACTTTGTCCAGCTTCTTCCTCTCCTTCTCAGTTATGCTGCTGCTCCAGCAGACTACACCGTACAAGATAGCTGAAGCCACCACAGAGTCATAAAAGGTCTTTAGGAGTGTCCCCTGCACACCAAAAGACCGCAATCTCCTTAGGAGGTAGAGCCTGCTCTGCCCCTTCCTGTACAGTGCATCTGTGTTGTTAGTCCAGTCCAGTTTGTGGTTTAGGTGAACACCCAGGTACTTGTAAGAGTCCACTCTCTCAATGTCCATTCCCTGGATGTTCACCAGTGAGGGGGCAGACCGGTGTCTGCGGAAATCCACCACCATCTCCTTGGTCTTCCCTGCGTTGATGAGGAGGTGGTTTGGCCGACACCAGTCCACAAAGTCCTGCGTCATTCCTCTGTACTCTGCATCATCGTCATCGCTGATCAGGCCGACGATAGCAGAGTCGTCAGAGAACTTGAGCATGACACAGCCGTCTGTGTTGTGTATGAAGTCTGCAGTGTAGAGGGTGAAGAGGAAGGGCGCAAGCACCGTGCCCTGAGGAACACCCACACTGCAGGTCAGGGGGTCATTAGGATGTTTCAGTGATAATCACAATCATAAGCAGAAGACGAACGTTGTAAAGCAGTAAGAAAAACAATTAGCATTGCTTTGCAATTGCACATTTCCTCCCAACTCTGCATGTCATCTCAGGCTATTATCACTTTATTGTCAATACAAACTGGCTGTCATGGCAATGATGCTATAACTCAAGAGCACCTTCATTCGCACAGAGCACTTGCTCTGAGCACTTAATGTCGTCGTAGAGGTTTAGAAAGCGTGCCAGTCACAGTCTGAGGACAGAAGACAACTTTGAGAATGAAAAAAATCAAAATGTGGAAAATTATGAGCTTGTCTTTGCTTGAGATTAGAGGCTCTAAGCTATACTAACATTACACACCCCAAAATCTTAGACCCTGCTGTGTGTGGTCAGTTGTATTGTGGGTAATGTATGCTTTGACAAGACAGAAGAAAGTGTGGCAATTTCAGTTACAATTACTCAATTTCAGTTACAATTCCAATACAATTTCACAGAAGCGTGATGCTAAATCTACATCATTAAATATTTTTTATGCCTTACTGTGAAAAATGTGAAGATTGTTTATTGACCTTTGACCTTTTTCAAAATTTTATTATAGATTTTATCAAGCCATACAAGAAAACCTTTTGAAATCTGAAACATGGAAGATTTAAAATGCTAAAATGAAATGAAATAGAAAACAAACTCTAATATGAATTTCTTGTTTTTATGTATGTATTTTCTCATAATTTAATGATAACCACATGCCAAAGGGACAGTGAGGGTTTTTATTTTCTTTGTTTAGCTTTGGCATGGACAACACATCTCCACCTTGAAAAAGAAAATGCTTCCTTTCACACTGTCATTGTAATAAGAGTGCCTTGTATTTAGTATTAGAACTTAAATCAATCTGAAATGATCAAAATCCAAAATCTAAAGAAGGAACTCAAAGAATAAGTAAATAAGATGACGAATCAGACCAGACATTCATTGCCAGATTTCAGTACCTGACAGATTCTAGAGGATACAGTGGTTGGAAACCCAGCCCAGTAAGCTCTGTAGACAAAACTAAAGCGCACGCACACACAGACACAGAGAAACCATTGCAAATTTGGTTTATAGATTTTGAACTGGAAATCTATCTGTGCATCAACAGTTTCAGTGGCACCATAAAAGGGTTGAGAGGGGGGTAGAGTCCCATCGTGTCTGCATTCCCTGATTGGCTAGAGGTGTTACTGCTCCCTGATGATTGGCTCTCTGCTTCATCTGACTGGAGTGTTTTCTCTCTACTGTCTGTGACATCACAGCTGTCCACAGTCCTAGTGCCATTCTGCTGACTGTCTGTTCTGCCACTGACTCGACCACTCTGTGACTGTAGGTTCTTAAACATTTCTCTTGTCTTCTTGGAGTTAGCAGGGGATGAGAGACATTGGTACACCTGAAACATAGAAGAGGAGGACTTTCAGGTTAATGACATACCATAACTATTTATGCAAAAAAAAAAAAATAAAAATAAGCTTTTTTTTTTTACCAATACTGAAAGCGCTGTACTGATACTGCTTCTGGGGAATGCTGAACTCAACTCACACATTAGTGATACCAGCCCTCATTCATACTTCCTGGTCTCAACATTTATTATGCAAACTGTACTTGCATCTGGTTTGTGATATTGTGACCTGAACTTAAGGGATTTGTCAGTCCCAGAGTCAGACACAATACTCTCTGCTTGTTTGCCTTTGGGTGGTATTCCTAGACCTAGAGCTACTGTGTGTGTGTGTGTTAGTGTTAACACACGTTAATAACCAATAACTCATTAACATATTTTTTCATTTACACCATATTTGCTATGCTATGCTAAGGACTCAGTGCGTGAAATCTGATGTTAATCAATCAATCAAAATATACTTGATGTAAAATCTAGAAGTCTTCATATGTGGCCTGATGCTGCCCTCTGGTGGAGTCCTTGTATCTGCACAAGTCACTCTCTCTTTTGTGGAGGCCACTATTTCTGCTAAGCTTTTTTAGTTCAGGCTGGTGGGAGACTGCAGGTTCACGCCACAGGCTGGGAGCTCTAGACTTTTATGCTCAACCAAAGTTTGTGTTATTTGCAAACTACCTCATGAAACTGACTGAGAGAATGCGAAGAGTGTGCAAAGCTGTCATCAAAGCAAAAGGTGGCTACTTCGAAGAATCTAAAATATAAAACATATTCTGGTTGGTTTAACGCTTTTTTGTTAACTACGTAATTCCATATGTGTTCCTTTATAGTTTTGATATCTTCAGTATGAATCTACAATTTAGAAAGTAAAACCACTGAATGAGGAGGTATGTCTAAACTTTATACTGGTACTGTACAATGATGACAAAAACTGTACTTGTACTGGGAAAAAATCATACATTTATGTAGTGCTTTTCTAGTCTTAACACTGCCAATTTGTAAAAAAAAATGAAATATTATAAAAATAATAACACTATGAAAATGTTACTGTAAAATCCCAGTTCCCTGACAGCTCAAGTATATATGGTGAGGGGGCATTACAAAGACTACAGAGGTTTTATGCTTTGCCAAGCCTATACTACCCTGCTGCTTTTCAATATCCCTTCTTCCCTTAATTCCAGCTCTACTGTCTTCCAAAAATCATAACTCTTCATGCTCATGTCATGACAGCCTTCAGACACAAGAGCTTGCAAGGTTTGTTTATTTCCACTCAATGCCAGCACAAATGATTAGGGCGCCATGACCTCTAGAGGTCTGATAGATGCACATGTGAAAAAAAGAAGAATTCTCAATGAAGCTAACTTCATGAAGAATATATATTTGAGTTAAACCAAGATAAACACAACCGCTTAGCAACTTCACTTTCCTACATACACATCTTTACAGTACCTGGACCAGATGTTTGTGCAGTTTGTTGCAGTCCAGCAGGGAAAGCTCCTCTGGGAGAGACATCACCAGGTGCAGCATGATAGCACTCTCTGGAAAGTGAAGGACGATACTATCACTTAGTTTAACAATTTTCTAGTGTAATCGACCTCTCAAAGTGGTTCCACTACAGACCATTCACCCATTCACACACACACACACACACACACACACACACACACACACACACACACACACACACACACACACACACACACACAAACACACTTCAACACACAGACTGGAAGAGCCAGGTATTGAACCACCAAACTTCCAATCAGCCCACAGCCCACTCTTTCTCCTGAGCCACCCAATTTAGTTATTCTTCAGAATTTCAGACAACTAGCTTTGACTAATTAGTATTATACTTAATTAACTTTAATTAGTCCAACAGCATATAAAGTATTGTAGTCTGCTTGCCAATGAGGAAGATAAGGTCTGTTGTTAACTAGTCCACACCCTAAAAAAATGAACCACAATTAGTCAAAACATGTTTACAATAAATATGTAATTTTATGTATGTAAATGTAATGTCAATGGTTCTATTAACACTGGTGTTATATTATAAAAATAAACTTAACAGTCTAATAATTTAGCCTTTATTGTCCAAGCCATCTTTTTTCATTTTATAATCTGTTCATATAATTGGTTATCATACTGATATGGGCCACAACAAACCCAGCAGGAGGGTCTCCAACTCACCCATGGGGGTAAGATGGCACTCTTCATTCGGCTTGTGGATGACACTCAAGTAGCGATAGATCTTCTCAAAGTCCACTACGTACTTGAGACCAAAGGTCCTGGGACTGTCTTCTGTAGCATATTTGCTGGTGCAACATGCCATGGCAGGGGTGGAGATTGGAGGCGTGGGGTGAGTGGAGGAGCAGCTGGAAGTGGCTGAACTGGAAGAGTTGATGGAGGATGAATTGGGACTGGTTAGTGGGGTGAGACTAGTGGCAGGGGAAGAGGAGGGCATGTGACAACTGGATGAAGTAGACTTTAAAGTGGAGATGGTGGTAGGATGTTCCGACGGCTGCTGGGCACGCTGGATTACAGAGCTGCCAATACTCTGAGTCTTTACCACTGCTGTAGAGTTGGAAGTCGGTGTGGCACATCCTGTGACTGGGATGCCTTTCTGTGTGGCAGGGTGCTTGGTTATTCCTGCTGTACCTGGCTGGTAGGAGGTGGCAGCAGTTTGAGAAGAGCAGGTGGCAGCAGGTGAGGTTCCAGCTGTAGTTAAAGGCTGGGGTGAAGGAATTTTACCTTTTGGCACTGTAACCACTCTGGATGGTGCTGGGAGTCTCTTGGCTGAGCCTAGCAGTGTTGGTGCAGTGTTGGTGTCAGAGTCCTCACCTAAAGGGGAAAAAAAAACTTACATTACAAAGATGTAATGTGCTTGAATTATCACAGTAACATGGAGAAAAGAACAGGCCTTAGAGAAAACTTCTTAGATGGGCTTCAGACTTTTTTTTAATGACAATAACGAGAAATAATGAAAATACTGTAAATCTTTCCATGTATAATCAAATCATTTTTTTCATTGAATTTTTGTTGCATTCACTGTAATTTTTCCATTTGATTTTCCTGCTAAACCAATGCAAACAGTGTATTTGCAATTTAGCCATTAAAACAGAATAATTAAGTTGCACTTAATTACAGTTTTATGCAAGAAACATTCATAATGAACTAGCCACATATTTAATCACATGCTGTTATCATCATGATGTTGTATTAATGAAATGAAATATGATGGTATAAAAAATGCCATAGTTGTGAAGAGAACTTCAGTAACAGAACAGATGCTGAGGGCTGCTGGAATCTGATGCAAACCTTCTGACTCAACGAAAAAGCTGCTAAATGCCAACAGATGACATAATATGCTAATTAGCATATTCATGAAGCCATGATGTTATATTTGCATCCAGTCTAGTTTCAGCTGGTTTCAATCTGTTTGCTTCTCTCCTCCTCTCTGTGCTCATGTGTCATTTCATTCAGCTGAATACACAAGTATGAAATAGTGACTGAAACATGGCCCATTAAGATCCATGTTAACCAGCAGGCACACAGTGGATTAGCATGCAACGACCCACCCCACCTGTTAGTGTTGACTTTAAATAACCGCATGTAATTTATGGGATATATATAATTTATGGGCTGTTTATGTCTGCGTCTGTGTGTGTGTGTGTGTGTGTGTGTGTGTGTGTGTGTGTGTGTGACCGAAATTCAAGGTCCATACCTTGAGCTGATAAACAAGGCACTGGTCTCATCGGGATGGTGCGACCAACAGTCCTGTATTTGTCCGTGGGTGGTCTGAGGACCTGGGGAGGATCACAGTTCCTCAGGGTGCGAGGCTCCGTGGATGACACAATGAGCATCTGAGAGAGGAAGACAGTGGGAGGAGGGAGATCAGTTTGGGTTCAGTATATGGGTTTGTCTCATCAAACACTCTTATCCAACAGCAGGGTTGTTGTTTTTTTTTTTTTTTTTTGAAAGAAAGGAACAGAAAAGTTTAATATATAACCTGAAGTCAAATTTACAGGCAGCAGTGAAAAAGATATCAAGGCAAAGATGCATCATAATGATTTGAAACTTTTTGACTTGACCCAAAAAAAACGTAGTTTTATCACTCCACTTCCACAATGAACAAAAGTCAGAAACAAATTAATCAAAATATTCTAACCCAACCCGTCTTATCAATATCTTGTTCTACCTGAGAGAAAGCACTGGTTATGGGTTCCTCAAGGGTTCCAGCCACAGCAGAGGCCATGTGTGTCCACACCTCGATGGGCTTTCTGACCTTCTTGTCCTCCCACCTCGTTTTTTTCAGGTTGAGGCTCGCACCAGAGATCACTTTGTTCTTCAGAAACTCTATCACAGAGTGGATCTAAAGCGGGGAAAGGTGGGAAATGATAGTCCATAGACAGGTGGCACTTCAGTTTGTCATTAATAACCTAATATATCTGGAACAACAGACTACCGTACCTCTGAAATGGACCGGGTAGGCACATGTTTCTTCAAGAATGCATAGTCGATGTCTCCGTGGCCTCCGGTGGTCTTGCTGAGTTTTTTCAGGGCCCTCAGGAGTTTCCTCTTCTCAGCTCGCTGCCATTTGCAGGACACTTTACCTGAACATTGTGGTACCAAGTCAGGCTTCAGGAGGCGATTTGGTTTTGTTCGAGTACGAGGAGGCGGTTTCATCTCGTTGCTCAAACAAACCAAGCTGACCGACACATAAAGATTCACAAGACAATCTCTGTAAAGCCTGTTACTCGCTGGAATAAACTTGTGAATATGTTTATTGTCTGAACGTTACACTTAAGTTTAAAATACAGGCAGTCCCGACAGAGACCATTCTATCAAAATCCACCTTTTGTGTTCAGCTACGCTACTTCCGATACATTTTCAGAATAAAAGCGTTATCTTTGCGAGTTTTCACAGTAGCCTCAAGTTCTGTACACGTCTTAACAAAAAGGACACTGTTGAGCGACGGAGTGTTCAAATAAATTTAATAAAGGCCCCTTCGACTTATTAATCGAGGGTTTTCGGTCTTGTGAAGCTATTTTATGTAAATGGTAATGAAAAGTAGAGTGCAAGTCAGAAGTCAAAAGTTAAATTGTTTTTAAAATCTTTTAAAAACAAGGTGGACATTTATTGACTTTCTTTTTAAAAAAAACTTTTTGAAGTTTATGCTGAACTATTTAAATACAGATGTATTTATTTTGAATCATATTTTAGATCTCATCCATTAGAATGAAACACTATAAAAATAGTAGTAATTTCTGGGCTCTAATCCCAGCACAAACAATTGTGTGTGTGCGTGGCTCAAAAATGCACATTTCAAGTGCAACTTGATAGCTGAAAATGGAAAGAGCTGATGGTTTAATATTTTGTATAAAGTCCTAGTTTTCCGCTCATTTTGACTGTGGCATAAGGTTTAACGCTTGCTCAGCATTTGAAACAATCATCAAATTGCTTTGTTACACTCCCTAATTTTAGTTTGAAAGCAAGAGGTCTAGTACTTCCGGGTTGCTGGGTCGTATGGCAGCGTCATGTGACTCGTACAGTTTCGAGTTCTAAACTTATTTTTTAAGTATAAATATATTTTAAATTATTCTCTAATCTCTAATATCTTTATTACTTTCAGGAGCGTTTATGAATATTGATCCGTCCATTAAATTAAATGAAGTAGTTAACACTAATACGAATATAGCCCACTGTTTGCATGGTACATTACATTGCATGATGGAACATTGCTTCTTTCATTGCTATTGCTACATGAACATTTAATTGTATTCATGTTGAATCCATCATGTAAAGAATGAAATGATTTTTACTTGTGAGCGAGAGTGTTGGGACACAATTTTTTTCTTATTTACCCAAATCTGTCCTTTTCTTTGCTGGACAATGAGTGTCCTCTCCCTGAGTGTTGTAATGCCACCATCTGCTGGTCATTCCAAACTGGTTTATATACCAGGAGGTTTTCTGGAATTATTTAGGAGCTCAGACCAAGCTCAAACCACTAACCGTGTTATTTTATTCAGTATTACTTGATTTCAGTTCATTTTAATTTATCATTTTCTGACTGTATCCTTGTCCCACTTATTTGTCCCCAGAGGAAGTTTACTTGAGCACCGCTAAGACCAAGGAGGGGATTGTTATCTGTAGTAGTAAACATTGTAGGATTAAATCCACCTGTGTGCCAGCTTCACTGGCAGCCATACATACTTGAACCATAACAGAACTAGCACCACATTTGTCCATAAATGTTACAGAATCAGTTTCTTTTTGGATGTTTTTGCAAACTACAACTTCGACTTTTCAGTTTTTGGGGTTTCAACAGGGGTTTGGATCATATAGTGAATCTTATGACACTCTGGTCATCTCAATCATTAACAAAACATGTCTGCCTATATCCTGGACAGCATTTTTGACTTGCTATGTGGTTAAGGGGTTTTTGATTTCCTCAGCGTTCTCAAGACTTGCACCACCACCAGCTCCACCAGGTTGGTTTCCTTTTTGTAGTTTTCCTGCAAGCACCTTTTTTTTTTTTTAGAATGTACCCAGATGTTGACTTTGATATCTGTGAACTTTGACATATCTCTGCTAGATTTTTTTTGCTTTGTTTGAACCTCATTATCTTCTTCACTTGCATGGTCACCTCTTTTGACCATGACCTCTGAAAAAACACATAGCTGCCCGAAAAACATTTACTAGTCAAATGTCCAGTTACATTTGAACTACTTTGGAGCACTATGTGTTAAAAGGGCTAAAAGTGCTCTCCCACATAGTTCTTTCTTGGTCAGTATTACTACTAATAACACTGTATTATTACAGTATTATTAGTACTGGTGTACCCAATATTATTATTAGTACACCATCCGTGTTATAATCAGCCCTTAAGCAGGCTACTTGTGGAACTCCTATGGACTTTTGCTAAATTCCTTTTGGACTGTGTTTGACTATTGGGACTTCTTTGGACTTCTGGATTCTTTTGTTGGACTTTTTTGCATGTTTGTTTTTCTTTTTTTGAGGGGGTGACCTGTTGCCTGCTAGCCCTTGTGTATTTAAATCTTGTTTCCAAGTGCCCTTGTCAGTTTGTCTGTGTTGGTCCCAGTGTGCGCTTCTGCCCTGCTTGTCACCATGTCTGGTGAAAATTAAGTACAATATTAGAATCATTGCTTTTACTCCACCATCAACCCATCAGAGACATGCTCCGGCTGCCCGCCTGTCCAAAAGCTTACTGAGAAATCCACAGCTGTGCCATAGGAAAGAAATCAGTTGGTACACTTAAAAACCTGAAACAACCAAGAGACACTGGCAGAAACTGTCGCCTTGATAACCCACAACACCTCCCAGAGCATCCGCTCACAGAATCCACTGTAACGGTTACAGAGCGCAACCATCAACTGCTTTGGGTTCTGGGCGAGAGTTTCTGGACCACGTAGGCCAAACCATATTTTATTCCTCTGCTTGTGAGTTGAGGTTTAAAATAATATCTGTATTGTTAAATTCCATTTGTAGACATCTCAGTATCCATTAGTGGATTAGCCACACAATACACAGCCTAAACATGTTCTCTCTGCAAGTAAGGATGGCAGAGAGATGGACTTCTTGGTCTTAGGAGTAGTATTTGCACAGGATGGCTCCCACTCCCTTGTCTTAAGTGTTGACCTCCACCACAGACTGATTATAGTCCAGGAAATGTCAACAAGGGTGGGAACAGCCTGGGCCTCTGAGGCGTCCCTTTGGTTGCTGCTTGCCATAATGATTAAGCTTAGGAGGGAAACCATGGACACATGAAATTCATTTTTGGTGTTCACTAATATCTAGTTTTCCAAACGAGATGGTACATTTCAAGGGGGTTTATCCTGTAAAATAAATCTGAATTCTTTAATGTCTGTTTGTTGCAGGGGTTGTGCTTACTTGACTGCTTTGATTAACTTTATAATCCCAGATGCAAATTGATTTGCAGAACAGGCACAAACACAATAAAAGATCAGTAGAGAGTAAATGAATAATAACGTAGTGGAGAAAATCACTTCAAAGCCCAACAAAATATGGAATTTGCCCAGGGGTGCCCAAACTTCTGCATACAACCATGTTCATGAATATGTTTGATTGGTTCATGGATTTGTTTGAATGCATGCATAGGTTCATCTAATGTGCGTGCACTTGTGTGTGTGTGTGTGTGTGTGTGTGTGTGTGTGTGTGTGTGTGTGTGTGTGTGTGTGTGTGTGTGTGTGTGTGTGTTTGGGTGCTCTGCAGTGGCTGCATGATGATGTTGGTGGATGAGTCACCCAGTCTTCACCATGTGACATCATGAATCACCGCACCTCTCCGTGGGCAGAGCTGCAACCATCAACCACTCCACTCCTCCCCTGTCTCATTCCTCACTCTCTCCTCCCTCCCTCGCTGCTTCTGCCCAGCCATGCGCTACCTCTTCCTCACCCTGTCATCTGGTGCGCTCTTTGTCTTCTCTGTCCTTTTCTCTTTTTCTTTCTCTTCTTTTATTTTCACAAGCTGCCTTTCATTTGATTCTATTTCACCACAGCCTTCTACTCATTTTAACCTTATATCTCAGTCTTACCTCCAGTCTTGCTTTGACTGTCTCATTTACTAATGCAGGTCCCATTTCATCATTCCTGTCTTATCTTTGTGTGTGTCTCTTACACACACACATACACACACACACACTAATCAGGCAGTTTCCACATGTTGTCTTTTCTCAGGTTGAATTATCAAACAGAATTTGGCAGCCTGTGGAAGTCCTTGTTGACGGATGTCGGAAGGTATTTCTCAAACCTCAACACAGACATGCATTTGTGGTTACTGCTCTGCGTAGGTGTTAGCACATCCTTGCAGCACTTGATCAGCATCTCCTCTGATGACTGCTCTAACCTCTAATCACCCTGCTCGAACACCCCCACCTGTGAGAAGCGTGATGTATCAAAGCAAGCCAGGTCCTGTTCTCTTCCCCCACAAACCTCAAGTCACTGTCTGAGCCATAATCAACCCAAAGGCCCACGCAAGGATCACAGAGGATACTCATTCTTAACCCTATTTGATTTATTCATCAGAAGAGAATAGAGAGGGTAGTTTTTATAACGAGCCAGACAATCATTGAGGCAGCAATTAGTCAATTAATCAGCTATCTAGTGACGGATTTTGACAGTGCAGGGGCAGCTAATGCAAATTACAAATCAAAATCATTTTCCTCTTCTGGTATCTGACCATATGTTCAACTATCTGTCTGAGATCATGATGCTGCATTGCTTTGCAGCAAAAGTTGAGCCAAGTTCAAGTCCCTTGTCAGACGACCTTACTTTTGCTTGCAGGAACCCTTTGTATTAGCACCTCTGGTGTTCCAACACAGCGTGAATAAGATGGTTGCATTAACTAATCCTGTGCAAATTTCAGTGTTAAAACACTCTTAGATTACTCACCCACCACTAATTTATACTCTGGATAATTCATGGGGACTACGTCCACAGAAGAATGTTTTGCAGTTGAATTATTTAAAACATTATTTTTAAATATGGTAAGCTGCAGATTCTCAGATGTGTACATCTAAAAAATCTGTATAAATAAAAGCAGAGCTATCGGCATGAAGAGGTACCACTAGTGAGAAAATATGATTTTTCTAATTTTACTATGCCAAACACTTCAGAAGTTAGACCAACATTTGTTCAATGACTCAAGAATTAGCTTAAATTTACTAAGATTTGCTGTTGATGTTTATGATTATTCCTAATGCCTTGCTCTTTTATTCTCATAATGAGGCTACAAAAACCATCCATCCATCCATCCATCCATCCATCCATCAGTACATTAACAGTGATCATGATCATGTACTATCCAGGGCTATCCAGGGCTATCCAGGACCTGTGCTGTCTCCTGCCAGACTCACATAAAAATTATCTGTATCCACAATGAAGCATTTTGTAATCAAAATAATTGACTTTATTTGTTTCTTTACGTGTAGCAAAAGTAGTCATTGATATGCGCATATTTACATCCAGCAAAACGCATGTTTATTACGATGGTTACAACAAGGTACATCTAGAAAGACCACGGACAATGTTTGCCGCATACATGGCTCAAACAATGATTTTTAAGGTACACCAATGTCATTGTTTCTGTCAGCTTTAAGATTTTTTTTATGGTTTTTTAAATTGATGCTTGTACAAAAAAATAAGCACTTTTTTAATGCAAGTATATAGAAACGTGCAGACACTGTGCCCTCATCTTTTTTCCTCCCCTTCTGTTTCTTAATATTTAACTTCCTCGTAAAAAACAAATAATTTTTTTAAGAGAAAAAGCTTTGTTTTTATTCCCATTTCCTCCACTCGGTTCACCCTCTTTTTTGACTAATGGCCTTTTTTTCATTGCTAGTCGATGACATGATTCTGTTCTGGGTTGGCAATGTAGATGCTTGAGGTTTGCTCATCTCTTAGCAACAGACAGCCACAAAGGTCAGCAACACCTACAAACCAAAGAGCAACATTTGCTCTTGTTCCCAGTGACATGTTTGAAAAAGAGGGGAAAAAAGGAGAAAAAGAAGTGTTTATTGATTACTGATTATCAGAAGCCATTTAATATGTATATTTAGCAATGTCATGTTTTTAATTTATAAATTGTGGCTTAAACAGATTCACCTGAATATAAGCAAACTGCTCCCATCTCCAGTGGAATCAGTCCAAGAGATTCATTATCCCATCTGCTTCCATTTCAGATTGCAGTCTTTGTCTTATTGATAATATCAAGTGGTACAAAAAAAAAAGAAAAAAAACAACACAATGGGTGGAATGTCACAGTGACGTGTAAGGCAGCAGATTTCTGCTCAGAGTTTGGAAAAAAAACAACCTCTTCAAGTTCTTACCTACAAATGTATGAAATACATTATTGTATTGAAATGAATGAAATGATTTTAATTGATGAATATTAAAAATTACATCAACTGGTCTTCACTGAGCTGGAGGAAATGTTGGGATTTACCACAGAGGGTATCTTCGAAGAATAAGGCTGGTGATTTTGCCTGTTGGTTGTTTTGTTTTGTTTTTTTGTTTTGTTTTTTTTTGCCTCTTCACATGCAAATCGCACATGAAAAGGCAGAAACCAACAATGAATTTATTCCACTAGCAAGTACTATGTGTGTATATCCAAAGTCTAGTGTAGCTTATTCCTTTAAGATGTGGTTGGACAACATACAGCCTTTCATACTCTGTAAAAAAAACAAACAAAAAACCCAAAATACAGTGAAAGAATTTTAAAAAGATGAATTTATGTAGTTGTGGGATGTTTTTGAAAAAGTTTTTGAAAGCAAGAGGACAGGGTAGAGAGATGGACTGACATTGTCGGGTTTAGTCTTATTAGGATAGGATTTGTTGACAAAATGCAGTTTAGTAAAAGAACCTGGCTTCCACCAACTGTAGAAGAATGCCATATAGAGTTTGGTCAGGGTTTGGCACCATAGCAACAAGGTAATTGAAGTTATGCAAAAGGATGAGTCATCCGAGCTATTATAGTGGTGTTAGTGTGCCTTCCACAAGCTCTTTTATATGAAATATGCTTTTTGGTGAGTTATATTTCATTATCAAGAGCTTTGGAGGAAATGTTTGAGCATATATAATGAAATGATGCTCTCTTCTGGTGATTGTTTTGGCTGCATTTTTCTAAATTAAAAAAAATGATACATTTGCACAAAAACATTTCTTTTACATTTTTTTCTTTTACAAACATTTTAAAAGAGCAAATAAGGAGCAGCCTGTCATGATTCCCAGATTATGTATGGATCTTGATTTCAATCTCTTAGAGGTGATTGGTGTGTTGGTGTGCCAGTTTTTATGATTTTTTTTTTCCCTGCCTGAGATAATCCCACAAATATTCTTTTTGTGTGTCTGTACCGTAAAATTTCACCAGCTATCAATTTTTTTTTCAGCATCCATCATTACCTACGATTCATCCGACTCTCAAGCTTTGACTCAAAAACAATTTTGTTTTTTAAAAGGTACAGGTAACAACATAGCTAAATATCCTCCGTGGTTGTTGGCATTATAAAATGTCCAAATGGAGAATGTTGTCATGCGAGGACTTTGGATGAGAAGTTCTAACATGATACAAATCTTTGCAGCGTCATGTTCTCCAACAGACTTTGTTCATCCTGGTTCCCCTGCTTCCCCATTCACAGAGGAGGAGCGTAGATGTCTATCTTTCCTTTCATTTTCCTACCAAAGTTTCATTTTCTCCAGATTACTTCTGGACAAAAAGTCCCTTGTCCTTCTCCAAATAACAACAAACCGAAAATATTTTTGAAAGAAATGTGTTACATATGTAAAACAAAACCAAATACCAGCGAAAGAAAATCAGAAAGAAATACATTCTTTTCTGGTCATCTCTCCTTATTTCCATTCTCCCTATATTCTCTATCTCTTTTCATCCCTCCTTCAGTCCAGCATTTGTGGTCTCTTCACGAGTATCTGCTGGATGTATTTCTCCAGACCGTCACGGCTGCTGCTGTCTGACTGTTTTCCAGCCGCATAATAATCTTCATTTCTCGTCACTGCAGGTGCCAGGGCCGAGTAATAAATTTGCCTCTGTTGAGGAGAGATTCCAGGCATTCGGGGAGAGGAACGTGGTTTGGGCATAGGTACTGGCTGAAATGACTGGGGGTACAGTGGGAGGGGGTAGCTGGCGTAGTAAGGTTTCTGTTGGAGGCCTGAGGGGGGTTTTCTCAGCCGGGGTTGGACCCAGCTGTAGTAACGGCGTTTAGGAGGGAAAGTGTGGGCATCATCCACAGAATTTCCCAGGAAGTTATTGAAGGTGAGAGCAGGTTTGGGGATGTAGTAACGGGGTTTGGGTCTTGGGGGAGGTGGAAAATAGATGGGGTAGTAGTCTGGATAAGGCTTCTTCTGGTAGTAGAATGGGTAAATGTAGGGGTAAGAAGGGTAGCTGCTCCAAACAGACTTGGGTGGTTTGAGCCAGAGGTCCTGTTTAATTGACAGAGTCTTCTGAGGTTTGGACCACAGATTTTGATTGGCTGGCAGAGGGTTTGCAGGTTTGCTCCAAAGATCGTGTGATATTGCTGGCATTTTCTCCTGGAACCACATTTTGCGGAGATTGACAGTCGGAGAGGACTGCTTGGAGATAGGGAAATTATTTTGATTGGTTGAAATCTGTGATGCTGAGAAACCATTGGTAGATGAGAATGAAGACGACAAGGGCTTTAGTGGTTGTTGCCAGTGTGACATCAACTCAGGCGGCACGTCTTTCTTCTTCTTTTTCTCCACATCACTGATGATGTCCACCACGTCGTCGGCCGGGAGGTGGAGCTTGCTGGAGATTTCAATCAGCTTGTCGATGGTCTGGGGATCGATATCATCCTCCTCCGTGACTTCCTGTTCCTCATTGGACCTCTTGTCTTCTGCAGCGTTTGACAGAGATGAGCTGTACTTCTTGTTCCCGTTATTCTGTTTGACCATGTAGCGCAGCAGCATGTCCGAGGCGATGTCAGCCAACTTTTCCTCCTCCATCTTGGCTCTCTGTGCCTCAGCTGCCTGCCTCCTCATTTCCTCCTGCTCTGCTTTGGCCCGGGCCTCCTCCTCCTCTGGACTCAACACCTCCTCATCTTCCTTCTCCTCTTCCTCCTCTGGTTCATCTTCCTCCATCACCTCCTGCTCTACTGGAGGCTGGGACTGTTCCGCATTACCGACATAGTTACTGTCCTCAAAGTCATCCATGAAATTGCCTCCTCTGAATGCTGGCAAATTCATGGCTTTCTGTGTCTCTTCTTGCCATTTCAGTTTCTTCTTAGTCAAGGCCAGGTTGCTGCCTTTATTTATTGGTATGATGTCATTGTGGTTGCTGTAACCTCGGCTCTCTCTCTGGTTTTGCCCTGAATCTCCCTTCCTCTTGGTGGCTGTGTCCAAACGAGGAAACTCCTTCATCATGGTCTCAAGGCTCTTCAGCTCCTCTGGATTGAGCTGCTCCTCCTCCTCATTGTTACCTTGTTCAGAGCTGGTTGGTCCCCGCTGGAGGGCAGCACCCTTCCCATCCTCCCCTCTTCCATCTCGACTAGCCGGCTGCTGTTCTGTTCGGACCTGAACTGCCTGGCTCGTGGTGCGACTGGTCACCTTCTCAGTCATCTTCTCCTCTTCTTCTTGAGCTTTCTTCCTTTCCTCTTCCTCCTCTCTTTCCTGCTCCTTGCCCTGTGCGGCCATCAGCAGCTCTAGCTCCTGTCGTCCATCTCTGTCTCTGTCTGCTCCCTCCATTGTTCTAACTTGTCTGTACTCCTCCTCTTTTTTATGCTCCCCACTGTCAACCTTGATTTCTTCTTCCATTCTATCATGCTCTTCTCCCTCCTTCCTTCTCTCTACTTGTGAGTGATTCAGTGCCTCCAGTAAAACTGCTGCCAGTGTTTTGGGATCCACATCTTTAAAGAGCTCCTCATCTGCCTCTACCTCTTCTTTCTGTAATGATTGTCTTTCCCCATCCCTTCTTTCCCTGTCTCCCGACACCTTCAGCTCAGGAGGAGTATTTCCATGTGGGCTATCCACATCCTGAGGGATGTTGATAGGATGGGAGCTGGACCGATGGAGGAAAGAAGCCCCTGTCAGGAGGACCAGGAGGGTAAGGACACTTGAGGCATTGTGGTACCCAATCATGGCCGCTCAGCCCAGGACCAGCTGTAAGCAGCGAGGGGGAGATCAGACACGTCTGGGGGAGGGAGAAAAACACAGATCTTCAGTTTCAACAACTAATTAATTACACATATGCTTTTTCTAATTCCTACCGCTGATTATTGCATGTGCAGCCAAAGAATATGAGCCCCGCTGATTAAAAAAAACAAAAAACAAAACAGGGAGAGATGAAAACATGCACTGACGGTCTCCAGAAGCAGGAGGCAACACCACTGCAACATCAGCTGCAAAGGTGCTGGGGATGGGGTGGGGGGTGTGGTGTGGTGTGGGGGGGCGCACTGTTGTTGGTGCTGAAATCTTCGGTATTGTAGCTTCTGTAGTGCAACAAGTGCATTGATGTTGACTGGTTAAGTTAGTCTAAAAGATCTATTGCTACTCCCTGGTTTCAACCCACAACAAGTCTACATATTTGTCGAATCCGGAGAGTTGACAAATATGTATAAATTTGTGTAAAGTGCACTCAGGGGTATAATATGATCACTCTTCAGGTCTTTTAAACTGTTTTCTGTTTGCACTAACAACACCATGTCAAATTCCCTGTATGTGTAACATACCTGGCAATAAAGTGTTTTCTGATTCTGATTCTGATAACCTGCTCTTTTTAATGGACTACCATAAAACTGTGCTGCATGGCAACATACCACACTGTTTTCTGTCAGTAGTCTTAGGACACTGCAAAAAAAAAAAAAGTCTGCAGTAATTTTGTCCATTAAAGTAAAACCCATCTGCCATACGATTACAGTTTTTCACCTGATTAAAATATAGCAATAACATGTACATGTTTAAATAAAGACATAATTTTTGGGTCTGGTGCAAAGAGATGCGCTTTCTCCAAGAAAAAGCAAAGAAAAGTCTTTTTTTTTCTTTTTGGTGATTTCAATACACAAAAACAAGCAAAGGACTGGCTGAGTCAGGCATATTCTGCAGTGGAGGCAGTGGAGGTGGCTGGATTGCAGGGGATGTGTGATGCGTGATGTGCAAACTCGCAGTGAATGATTAAGATACACAGGCTCTTATATGACTCATCTCATGCTCTGTACACAAACCAAACAAATCAGCTTGGTCGCATCTGTCTTATTCTCTCCTGTAGAAGGTAGGCTCCTGACCCGAGCACATCACATTATACTTTTATACCAGCAAGGCAGATTAATAATCTGAAGTAAGTAAGTAACCTTCCTGCAGCCTTACACACCAAGTGTATACCTCATAACCTCCAACAAACATGGAAGTCAGACATTTTGGACATGTCAAAGCACTGTCATTGTCACCGTTTCTGTAGTATCATAATCTTTGTACTGTGAATGTTACTGCATATTAATGCATACAAAGGGAACAGACTGAAGCAGATTCATTCTTCCTTTTTCAATCTGGTTATTTTTGGCAACAGTGGTAATTGTGATGATGATGATGATGATGATGATGACTGCCGAGGAGGAGGAAGAGGAGGATGACAATATGGCCACATCTGTGTTGACCATAAACAAAGAAATCTGGCCAGTCGGCAGCAACAGCACAATCAGCTACTACAGGAGCTGCAATTCATGCAGCATAATGCAAAGACTCATTTAAAAAAATACACTCATGTGTCTAAATTATTGAGTATAAAAGGTGTTACTGAATTCATATGATGAATAAAAATAAATTATGAGTCATAGCTCAAGTGTAAATGTTTCAATTCCTCTTTTGTATTTTTTTTTTTAACTCTATACAGTAAAAATGTAAGCAATTGTTTGGCCACAATAATCCAGAGTGCTCGTTTAATGTTTGATAAACGTCACAGTATTAATGAATAAAAACGAAACCACACAATCCCTAAACAGATTTCCTTTATCAGAGGAGAAGCTACAGTAAGTTGACTCTTACTTGCAGATCAGAGAGAGGATTCCAGCTTCCCGTCCTCCTCACGTCAAACTCAGAGTCGCTAGAAGTCCTGCTGTCACGCACAGATGCACAGAGCCTGCTGCCTGCACCGAGAGGTTGTTGTTGTTGTGTGTGAGTTGCTGTTGTTGTCTAATATTAAGTGTTGTTGTTGTTGTTATTGTTGGTGAGTCGCGGTCTCTTTCCGCGCTTCTCTCCCGGGATTCCCTCTGTGTGCGGGGCTGTTTTTAGGACCACGGACAGCGGCTGCGGCTCTCTTATACCGCCGCCCTCCCGACCCACGTGATTTATGCGTCAAACGGTCCCAATTGACGTCACCAGACTGAGTTTCATTGATAAGATTATTCTGCGCAACTCCCCCCCACCCCTTTGATCGAACCAATTAGCTGCAGTGCTGGAGCTGCTGAATGAACAGAAGCTGGTGAATGAATTCGCAATTCATCGTGGCTGTCTGTCAGGGGCGAACCAAATCTTTCTGGGGGCCCACAGTGAGGGGTGGAGGTTTCTGGATCTCATGAAAAGCCTGTTACTCATTTCTGTCAAATACTCATGAAATATAATCTTGTTTGACTGGTGGGCTGATTATAAAGGCACCTAATCTCATGTATTATGAGGTATGTTTTAGTGATAAGAGACTGTATTATTGGAAGTGGAGAATCACTTGTGTGATAAATTGTTCATGCAGTTACATATGACAATGATTTATTAAGTACTGAATTAATTAATAAAAATCAATAGATATCCACTTCACCTGATTCCTGCATTGATAAAATATATTTTAAAACATTTTTCAAAGCAAAAAAGGAAGGAACTTTCACTCGTTCCTCGTTCTTAAAATGCTACAAACCAAAAAACAAAACAAGGCAGTAAATATGAACATATGCGATTTCCAACTGATCAACTCCATATGTTTGGGAAGATCATGTAATATGTAATGTGGTGCAATGTTGCTTTCCAAGTTTGTATGTACTTTATGTCACCAGATACTTTACACACACAAACTACAAAATAAATAAATAAATAAGTACATGACAATAATCATTTTTGAGCATGGAAGTTTGTCCTTGACTTGCGAGGTGTACAAACATTGACACAGTGCATCTGGCAGCTGTGGGGGACACTAGTGACACCATAAAGACCCTGGAAAAAAGACTGAATCAACACCTGAAATTAGACAATCAGCTTGTCTGCGAACACCGGATCAAAACCACTCCTGACATCCACTGAGAAGAGGTCAAAGGTCATCGAGCAGGAGAATGAATGAAAAAAAGACAGAGGACATTGTCTTCTGACATCAGAGACCATTTCTGACCCCCCCCATATACAACCACCTGTTATCATGTGACTGTAGGTCAGTGCAGATTACATGCAACAATCACGGCAGACTGATGCTGCAGTGCTGCTTCTGCAGTGCATACATGCCTCTACCACTGCCAGGTGGCAGCAGTTGCACCACCAGTAATATAATTACTACACAGCCTTGTTCCCCATCTTTAGTGGAAACAAGATTTCTCCTCCCTCTGCATAACATTGTGACCACGATCGTCTATGCCCTGCTTCGGTGACATGTTGGAGATCAGTAGTAAACAAATAGTTATGCTCAAACACTTAATGCAACAAGTGATCAAAAGTCATCTTGTGCAGAATTTGCGATGAACCTGTGATTACCTCTCAAAATGGCAAAAGTCCTCAGGCTCCTCTGCCCAGCTTACCCACACACCTTCCACATGTTTCACAGGATTCAAACTGATTTGACTGATTTGCCAGTGTGTTTCTGATTGCTTTCTCTTTGGATGTCACCCAATTGTATCACTACAATCCAGAGGCCAGTGAGCCAAGAGGAGATGGGAAGGTGGAATGACTGCTAACATTTCTTTGGTGCAGTAAGTGTACTACTCCCATGTTGTTGTTGTTTTGAATGCTTACTTACTTTTTGCTTTCTGTCATTCTTATATTTTTCATTCAATCCTTTGCATGTATTTCCTTACTTTTTTTTATTTGGCCTCACTCTTTGACTTCTCTGCATTATGAATAATTATTATTTTTATCAATTATCATCTTTATGATGAGCTGATCATGTTTAAGCAGAAACTGTAACATTACTCGTGGGTGGGGTTAAGGCAGGACTTCCAGGTATGAAAGGGAAGGGACTAGAGGTGTAGCTGCCTGTCATGTATAATGTGAAGAATGTGGCCTCCTTTATGAAAAGAGAGAATCAATTATTTCACACATTAAAATCTTATTTTCAAATCTTTGAGAACTCTTTGAATTTCAAATTTTACTTTAAACCTTTCAATTTCTAGCTTTATTGTTTTGTAGTATTAACCCACTTTCACCACATAAGCAGCTGCATGGATACAATATAAAAATACTCCATTACAAATAAAGGTTGTCCACTGAAAATGTTATGTAAATAAAAGTACATAAGAATCATAGAATCATATTGCATGGACTGTTTAGAGCTTGAGTGAGTGACTTCACCCGTCTAATTGAAAACTTTCCCAAAAAAACCTATTTCAACCTCTTCATTCCCACAATTATCAACCTTCAGGGACAATTTAAATATCAAGACACAGATAATTTAAAAGATAAAAGTTTAATTAGCTTAAGGGGTTTTTATTTCTTTATAAAAGTACATTCACACTTTCAGTCCCTTTAGCATTTGCATGTATAACATTACATATTCACTGACCTTCTGCCCCTTCACAGCTCTCCACCACGCACTGACTCATTAGATCTTCCTCAAAGGATCAAAACAAATTTTTAGCAAGAGATTTCAAATCAAAAAAATCTTCATTCTCTTTTACATGAATTCCTTTACGAACAAGACAAAACAACACATTCATTGCAAGTCATTGTATAATAGGAGCTCATTGACCAAAGAGATTGATAATAGAAAGTGAAACAGCATTGGCTGTCCACTAGGTGTTGGCAGAAGAATGTGAGGACCAAGGGTTCAGTATGCTTTCCAACTCCGAATGTCAAAGACAGAGGGCTGTGTCACAGTCTTTGTCAAAAACAATCCAACTATCTCCATCATTTCACATGAAATGTGAACAAGAGTCCAACAACATAAATGTCTTCGAAGATACACCATCTGAATGTGTGCACCGTTACTGTATCATAACTAAAAAAGATGTACCACAGACACTAAATTCCTGGAGAGAGGTCGGGGAGGCATCGGGTGGGAGCCTGGAGGTCACAACAGCAGGTAGAAAACAGAAGCATGTTTGCTTCAAGACAACAGAAGTGGTTGGAACACTGGTGTGCAAAACTAGTTTGTTTAAAGCATACTAAGACCTTTAGCATCGCAGGAAGTGAAACATCTGATTTATAACTCTGATGACTAACCCCAATCAGTTGTCATACTGGAGTCTTTGTTTTGCAGCAGTTTTCAGCAGATCAAAACTCAACCACCCTTTCTGCCTCTCTTCCCCATGCTCTTCTTTTTGATTAGTTCCTCTACACAGGCTCAGACTGGATGTCCTTCATCCAGTTCCTGTCCACAACCTCTGTCTTTGCTCAACGGTCACCTGAGGATGTGCTACCTTCTTAAGAGACAGCAGTGTTGCAATGACAGTCCAATATTCACTGAGAAGTTCTCAATCTGTACAAATAAGCAAGCAACGTGATCAGTGGTTGTGAGTGAGAACCTTGCTGATAGTCATGGAAATGTAGCCACAACCAAACTTTTTAAAAAATATTTTTAAAAATAACACAGATTTTAAAAGCAACAACAATCATTTCACTTCTGTGAGTGTAACATAGACAAAAGGTTGATAAGATTTCCGGCTTTCTGCAGAAGAACAATGACGACTGTGTGTGAAGAACATCTAGGATCAGTGGTGAGCTCTGAAAATGTTTGGATTTCACTGCTCCTCTGGTGCCGCTTAAGCAGGATTCTGAACTAAGTTTGAGGCTTTATGAAGCCATCATCATCAAAGTGACATGTATGTGTATATAAGTGGCTGCAGCATCACAAGTTCACATACCTGTGTGAGTATTCTCCGAATGTACCTGGAGGATTATAAAGTACAAATCCAAGAGAAGCAGATTAGAACCGAACCATCTAAATATTTTCCAAAAGAACTTTCAATCTCTCTCACGCTCAACTGGACTGAACATAGCAAAGGTTGAGGAGGTTACTTGCTGCATTATTTATGTTGAAATCACATTTAAAGCATTTTAAAAAAAAGCCTTTCTGTTGAGTCTGCTGAATTCACATCCTGACAACCCTTCTTTGGCATGATTGTATTATCCTGACCCCCAGCCATCTTCATCAGTGGTTTATCCTATCCTTCTTCTTTGGCCTGTCCCTGGCCACTTTGAGGGTTTCCTTGAGACGGTTTTTAACAGCAGCTCCCTCCTTGGGCTTCAAATGACATGTAGCGCTGGCCCTTGCACTGCCTCCCTATTCAAACTACCATCCCAGCAGGCAATGGGTGGGAAGAGCCACTGAATATAGCTAACCCTAAACCCCTGAACCACTCTTCCACCATGTCTTTCAGAAAGGTTACAAGCAAGGACTGATATATAGCCCTTGATTGTAACCTGAATGAATGAAATTCAGGTATAATGAAAACCATACATATATGCAGACAGGTGACAAATGAAAGGTAAAATGATCATAGAGTCTCTTAGTAAGATGTTGGGTCTCTGGACTTCACTGGAGGGATGAATGCCATTCTCCATTCTCCACCACCATAGAACAGTCTAACATTTAGGCCCAAAATCTCCCATTGGTGTTAAAGTGAGTTGAGATCTGGTGACTGTGAAGGCCACAACACATGCTTCAAAGCACTTTTATACTTATCAAACCATTTGGTGACCCCTTGTTGCCCCGTGCCATCCTGTTTCTCCACTCATTTCTCATGTTTGCCTGTAATTTGTCACCTGTCTGTACAATCTGAGGCAATGCAAGGATGTGTTTGAAATGTAGCAAATCTCCAGCTAAGTGACAGCCAATATTGTTGATATAGATGAGGATTTTCTTGTCTTTTTTTTTTTTTTTTAATCTGACGATTTCAGTTGTGCGAACAGTGCAAGTGATTTTTCCCAAATTGCCATAACGCCCGCCCCTATCTGAGATGAAATATTTTTGATGAAAGCCCTGACAACACCTGCACAGTCACAAGTATCAATGGCAGTGGCAAGTCAAAAACAGTGGGTTTAGTAGGTGTAGCCTGGCTCTAATCAGCAGCAGAAAACCATACAGCATGGTCTCTGAATAAGGAATAATAGATTAGGATTTTTGTGAAAATGATTATTCCAGTACAGAAGAGGATTAGGGCCAAATGTGGAAAAAAAAATAGAATTCTGAGAAGAACAAAGTAAAAGAAACGAAGAAACAGTTTTTTCGGAGAGTTCTGACTTTAAACTCAGAATACTGACTTTCTATACTTCAGAAAAAACAGAATCTCAGAATTCTATTTTTTTCCCCAGATGGCCTCCTCTTCTGTAAATTCCATACATAATCATTTAAAGAAAGAAGAAAAAATTTGCAGACACTAACCAGTTCCTGCAAAACTTTTTTTTTTTTGCTTTTGAAAACTTTGCCTTGTCTGATGAGGTGAAATGAGAGAACATGATTAAGACTTGCTTGCGCACAACTTGCAATCATTTATTTTCCTCAGGAAAATGTTTCCAGGAAGAGCATTTCAATCTGATCCTGCTATTTTTCCTTTACTTCTATTACTCTAGCAGCAGGTGTTCATCCTGCATTTCACACAGACATCAAATTCAGATGACCAACATCATTAACAAACCACACATTAAAAAAGGAATAGGTAAAACATTGTAAAAAATATGTATAGGACCAGGAGATTTATTTGTCTAAACTTCAAATGATTTTAATTCGTTCAATCCAGTCTGAATATGTACCAGTTCCAGCAAAACTGTGAAGTTTGAACTCCAACAATTACTTCTGAATTCTTGTTGCATCTCCGTGTTTGCTTCCTGCTACCTGGAGGGACACTAAGTGGAATGCGATTATCAGTTGCACCTTATAAAATTGCATAAGGCAGATGCCACATTCCATCTCATCCGGTACATAAGTCCACTTACGGTACATATGAATGGCTCATATGTAAACAAGCTATTGTTTTAGACTCAAATGTCTTTGGTTCCTTATTAACAATTCCACAATACAGTTTATCACCCTGGGCCCGTTGCGTTAGCTAAGATGGGGCCAATCACAAATATAGAATGAATTTCAAACAGTCTCTATGAGAAGATTCAACAGAAATTCTTAAAACATCAAACGCAGTTTAAAGAAATGGAAGAATATAATAACACGCATGTTCCTAACAAAACCTCTTGATTTCAGCAGTGACAGAACAGGAGAGTGGAGGCAGAAAACTAAAGAAAATTCTGTTTTCTTACAATCTTTATCTTATGTCGTAGTTATGGCCCTAAACACACACTCATAGCTCATCCTGTTGGTTGTGATAAGGTTTCACTACATCTTCTTTGCTGAGGTCTGGGGACACAATGGCTTTATATGGCTTTACAATGCAACGCATTACCAAAACCATAACTGAGAATGAAGGTGAATGTTAAAGTTATTCCCAAAACTGTCTGTTGTTATATTATCTGCTATATGTTAGCACATGTAAAAGCAGCAGGAATTGAGGCAAATGCTACATGGTTGTATGAAAGCAGAATTTTGTTTTAGAGGTTTGGTGATATTTTATGATTTTTTCTGACTGTCAACAAATATCATGTGCAGCAGGTCATTGTCCAAAAACTATTAAAACACATCAGTGAGCCACACTGTTGCAATGGGCGACGTGTTCCTTCATTAGCCTGAACACACCCACCCACGCAACCATACACACACACACACAGCAGTTCATTTTGACTCACATACAACATCCTGCAGGAATATACTCACAAGAGCACCAAATGTGGATTAATCCACCACTGAAAATAGTCCCCAACAAAGATAATTTCCTCTTCTTTATGTAACATGCAAAAAAAAAACTTACCAAAAAAAACTACAACTATCCATTTGTGAGATTTTCCTCTTCAGTAGGAATCAATGGGCTTGGGGCTGAGAGCCACAGATAGGGTAGGGAAATCTTAAAGTGTTGAGAAATGGACTGTTGGTGTTGGTCTTCTCATGACAATTGTTGAAAATGACAAAAAAAAAAAAAACAGCATAACATAAGACTTATTAGCACTTCAGTGATGTCCTATTACTGTCTTCTGTCTTATAAATCAAATCCCTGACCAGTCCACATTCAGTACCTCTTAAACATCCATGACAAGGTCTGACTGTTCAACCTGCTCTTTGCGTCAAAGCATCAATGAAACTGCAAACCTGCCTCACTGTGATTCTAACATCAGTACCAGTCCATCTCCCTCCTTTAAAATTTGAACACAAAATCCTCCTTCAGCCATACACAAGTTTAAGTGTACCGCATTTCCTCTACCCCATGCTTAGATCTCTCTCACAAACACACACACACACACACACACACACACACACACACACACACACACACACCTTAAGGACTGTCAATGCAAAGATCTTCCATTCTTAACTGAGTCTCTTCCCCAGTTAAACACTGTACATTAGTCCCTAGAGCCACAGATAAACAGAGCCAACGCCATCAGCCCAAAAATGTTCCATCCCAGATTGTGTCCAGTAATCTCTCATTCAGCCCTCTACCTCAGGATCTATAGTCTCTCACAACACTGCTGTGTACTACGCCAAGCCCATCTCCTCCAGCACACTCCTGGGTGACTCGTCCTCCTGAAAAAGAAAAATACAAAGGCGTTAAAATGGAGGACTATTTAAAAATATATCCACAAGTACAGGTTCATGCCCTTTCTTGCTCAACAGGCAGAAGTCCAACAGCCAAAATTAAAGCCGCAAGGAGAAACGAGAGGGTTTCAGGCTTCTCAAAGATGAGTGAAAATCATTTCAGCTAATTTGATTCTGTTTGGAGAAGGTCATGAGAGCAACCCCACACTTGTTTCATCATCAAAAAGTCAGTAGCATTTTGAGAACTGCACACTCAAACTTGCATCATTGGTCCCCCCCTTCATCAGCTGGTACAATTTGCACCATGCTCATGTACACGTTTGGGACTGGTGGCGCCCCCTATTGAGCGATTTCAAAATAGTTTTACAGAAGTGGTTTGACATTGTTGTGAAACATATCCTGCCAGTTTTGACAAACAATCTGATTTATGATCTGAATTTGTGTTGTGCCACACCAGTTTTCCTGCATTTGTAGCACCCCCTTGTGGTAGATTTTAATGAAACGTTCAGCTTCTCCTATAGAGATGTGAAAAAATGTTTTTCTTTAAATTCAGAATCACGCATTAGAACATTATTTGCAGGTATCGTACCAGGTTTCTTGTCTCTACCTCATTCCAGCTCACAGCAAGTTCAGCAAAGGCATAAGACGGCAGATAATGATGAATAGGGGATGCCAACATGCACCAGTCAATAGGTCACTTCAGATTAACAAATTTGGTGAAATTTGGTGAAGATATCCATTAAAATATATGACAAATTGGTAGTGAGTTATTTTTTAAATTTTCTGCTAAGTCCCGACCCTTGTGAAGTTTACTTGTCAATATCTTGACAATTAATTAAGACATCAACAAGCTTTACACAATTTTTGGATCAACTTGGTCTAATGATGGTCCAGTGATGATTCAGAATTTTCATGTGTTTTGGAAACTGCATGAGAGAATTCAATGTCACTTCCTATGTCCACTATTTGGCACAAGAGAATACCCACTAATTATAAGTCATTTTGCTGTGTATCGTGTAGATCTGTAAATTTCATGTGAATTGGATTTGTCACATAAGGCTGACTTCCTGCTGTCAGCAGGTGGCAGTATGACTGTGACTCACAATTGACATGTAGATGTGTTCGTGCCTCGACTGGACTGGCATGAGAAATATGGAGTAGATTGGACAATGTGAATTCAAGCTTACTGTTTTATGTTTTGGGCAAAATTTAACAGCACACCATGTCTAGGGCATTCTATATAAGCTAAAAAGCTTTACAAGGCTCTCAATGGTCAGGCACCATCATATCTTAAGGAGCTCATAGTATCCTATGACCCCATTCTGGGTTTAGGGGTGGGCCAAAAATTTTCCTCTTTGATAAATCTTATAGTTAGTTCTGGCTGAGGATGTCCTTGAACCATCCATTAGATATGCTGCTATAGGGTTTGACAGCTAGAGGACTTCCCATGAGGAGCTCCTCACTCTTCCTCTCCCTCTCTTTCTGTTCTCAAAGTCAGCTTTATCGTCAATACTGCCATATGCACTGGACATACAGATGATTGAAATTACGCTCTCAGACCCACAAGATAAAAATAAGATTTAAAAAAATACAAAGAATAAATGAAGGCATAAAAATATATATATATATACCACAGTAAGGTATGCTCAATAGTGCAAAGGGCACATAGGATTATTCACTGATGTACAGTGACTGAAGTGCAGGGAGGGTGCAAGGGGTATAAAGTAGGGGATAAAGGGGTATAAAGTTCTTATTTATATCCCATTAATACACGTTACTAACTGAGCTTCTTCTCTTTCCTGTAGTTTTGTTCTACTTCGTCATCTTCTCTCCTGCTGTTGCTCTCTGCAGGTTCATCTGACTCCAGAGCTGCAGAGTCTGGATCTGTGGGCCACCTACTGCCCCATAATTAGTCTCATTAATTATTATTAGTAGGCCTTATATTAGTCTTAGTATCAGCAGTTTTACTAGTTTTACTATTCTTATCCTTATTATTGTCCTCTTATCATTTGTTTTGTTTTTATTATTATGTGAAACCTGCACGCCCCCATCCCCCCCCCCCCCCCCCCCCCGATTGGAGGTGCTGGATAAAAACCCTGAGAAAGCCAAGGTTACCTCCTGCAGTAGGTCGGCTTGTTCGATGGCTTTGAGGACGCTCTTCTTAGATGTGTCCTGGATCTCTCCTCCCATCAGGAACTCATCTAGAATGAAGTAAGCCTTCTCAAAGTTAAAGATGATGTCCAGCTCACACACCTGCACAAACAAACACAAGTCACCAATGTCTTTCACATGCTCAGATAAGGAACAACACAGAGAGTTAGAGATATATCACCTACACTGCCAAAGTATTTATCGAGCAGCTCCACAAAGCGGTGGATGACTTCCAGTGTGATCAGCTCATTGTCCTGCTCTTCGATTGCACAACAGAAATACAGGCTGGCATACCTGCATGAATACACACACACACACACACACACACACACACACAAAACAGAAACAACATATCAATATAATGACAAATCATCAACTCACCGACGTAAGCATATGTCTGCCACAATTTTTAGAACATTTTATCATGTTATAACAAGAAACTTTTCTTGTTATTTGTCTTTGTGTGTCAGCCCTGCAATTGACTGGCGACCAGTCCAGGGTGTACCCTGCCTCTCGCCCACAGTCTGCTAGGATAGGATCCAACTTCCCCGCAATCCTGACAGATCAAGCGGCATAGAAGATGAATGAATGACTGTGTAAACTATCAGTTGACATTCTGTCCCTCTGTACTTCACCAAGGGCAAAGTTGGGCCTGAAGATTTATGGTCACGCTTTTTGTTTTTTGTTTTTTCAATACAAAGAAAATATAAAAAGCGGATAAATGATGATAGCTGTAGCCATAGCCTATGAGCAAACCAAAAACAGAATCCCACAGCATCCTAAAGGTTCAAAGCTCCCTCCCCTTCACACCTAACTCAGTCAGAAATTTACAAAACTGCAAAGCATGACATTGTCTTAACATGAGAATGCAGAGGACTCCATCAAGATATTTTATCACTGCTGAAGGATGTTTCCTGTTCAGAGACAAAAAAGACAGTTGTCACAATGAAGTCACATGGACTGACAGATAACTCATTCACTGGGCAATTTTGGTGATGTCATAATTCTATAAATTATTTATATAAACAAATAGATAACATTTACTGTTCTAAAAAATCACACATCCACTGTCAGAAAATCTTGTAATTTGTCCATTTTGGTTTCACTACAGAAACAAACGGGACAAACGGGACCGAGAGCTTCTGCTCTTGTTATAAGTACAGTGTTCCCTCTGTCCATCTCCACTGCAGGAAATCCCTCAACACATCACCCACCTAGCCACCCACACACAGGCACAAGTACAAGCTGATAGACTCTCCTTTGTTTTGTCTGCCCACCTCTGCATTCTGCTCACACGACTAAGCCTTGGCACACAGAGAGTCAGAGAGTGAGTGCAAGTGTGTGTGTGTGTGTGTACTTCGATCAATAAGAATGGAATGCAGGGTCTCACCCTGTCCACCCACCTAAAATCTAATGCTCCTCAGCCCCCATACAAACTGATGAGAACTTTTACTGGTCTGTGGAAACTTAAGTACAGAGTAGAAACATCAAACCAGATACCCAGAGTGTTTTTGTGTATCAGGACACTTGTATTGTTCATGTACAATACATGTATTCACATGTTCATCCCGTGGCCCTTTACCAACAGAAAACATATCAGAACCTATTTGTCAAAGTTAATTGGAAGTCATTGGAACTGTTGGTTAGGTTTGTCCGAGTGAGTCATTATCTGGTAATACAGCATCACACAGAACTATCGTCCCTATAAGTCCCTGCAGACCAATTCACCTTTTAAACTGCTGAGCTTTGTTTTTGGCTCCCAGTTCTCCCTCACTCTTCATGACCCACTCCCTCATGCCCTCTATACCTATGACTGCATACCACATCATCCCACGTACACCATTACAAAGTGTTTGCGGACCACATGACCGTGGTTGGTCTCATCTTCGATGGGGATGAGACGTCCTACAGGGATGAAGACCGGACTAAGGCAGCGTGTTGCTCTGAGGATAATCTGGCACTTAACACCTGAAAAACAAAATAACTAATAACTGACTTCAAGTAGGAAAAGGGAGGATATAGCGTTTGTGACATTTGTTGCACCCCCAAATGGATGAGACTAAAAATGTATTAATCGGTCTATTTCCATGCGCCATGAGCAGTATGACACTTTGGATCCTGGTTAATACTTTTTTTTAGCTAATTAGCATGATGTGAAAAACTGTAAAACAAACACACTTTTTTTAGATTTCAACTTTACCAACACCAATTTTGGTTTGGACTGGGCATATAAAAATTTCTTCTAAATGGGCAAGATCAGTCCAAAAACATGGTAACTCATTACCCATTTAACCAATCTTAGTCAAACCAGAAATCCATCGTTGAGTGCAAAAAGGCTTGAACCTCCACATTCTTGCTTGTGGATATTTTTTTCCATATTGTTTAAACTGATGCATTGCTGAAGAGTAACATTCTAAGTTTTGTTGTACTACTGTGCAATGACAATAAAGGCATTCTATTTGATTCTACTCCATTCTTTTCTAATGTTTTCTATTGAGTGAACAGGTCAGGTCAGGTGATGGAATATCTGTGACTTTCGAAACAGTCAAAAACATACAATGACTCTGAAGTTTTGCTTCCTGCTGCCATAACAGTGCAAAGTCTCTTGTATTTTACTACACCATAGTCAAAATGAAGTCATTATCATATGCCTAGCCTTAGGTTAGAACTGATATTTAGTCCTGATATGTTAAATAAACCTATTTATAGGTTTTGGATGATGAGGAATTGAGCACACATAGCTCCTTAATATAAATGACATGAGTTCATTGATTTAATTGAACAAAATGAATCTCTTGGCTGTTGTGTGAAAAAAAAAAACCCTATTAAATAAAGTACCTCCCTAACATAGACGCTCCTGGAAGACACTTCCAGCTGCCCAGCACAACTGAGGACAAATCTGCAACAGTTTATAATTCTACCTTTTGTAGACAATCTTGAGGTCCCTCCATTCCAGGAAACTGCACATCTTTGGTTTGCGGGCGAGCACTATCTGCATCAGCTCCCGGACCATCTTCTTCTTGTCACGCTCAGCTGTGGCTGTGTACCACTTCTGCAGCCGCAGCTTCCCCTGCCGGCTGAACAGCAGCATGAAACGCATCTGCACACAGATAGGGACAGAAACCATTCAAGGAAAGGAATGAAGACACGGGTCTAATATATATTCCATAATGAGGTATCTGCCAATAAATGAGAATATGTAATCTGTTTTATTGGACCAATAAAGGAATATTAACAGTGATGAATAACATAGACGTGTCTCACATCAAACTGATGTTAGGACTGAGAGATATGATGATAAATATCTCTGGTTGCACTGTACCATTGCAGAGTTGAAAATAACTATGCAGGACTGATTTAGGGCAACGCTTGATTTTTATATAATACAACACTGGATTTATTTAGCTCAACTGCAGAGGTCTTTATTTAAACACAGGCTGACAACAATAGAGCATTTGAATTCTTTCTCTATTATGCATTTCAATAAAGATTACTGAAAGCAGATGTGCTGCAAACTATATATAAAAACAAATAGTAAAGATTTCACAGAAATCATGAAACAAAAAACAAAAATTTAGTCTTACTCCAAATTATTAGAAAATCTTACAGTACATCTGTCAATGACGCTGTCAAAGCAGTGTTTTAAAGTAACAGAATTAATGAGGGAATTTTTTTAGGCTACATGTTGGATGCTAAAAAAACATCTTCCTAAAGCAAAGCTGTCTAACAGCCTACAACAGGTAATGTTACACCGTCAGGTGGAGGATTATACTGGATAGCACGCTGCGTGAAGACCCTGAGGTAGCTGTCGGAGTGAGAGGATTTTCTAACAAATACTGACATTTAAATGTTGTTCTAAGAAATAACCAGCTATAATATCAATGACATGGAAGAACAGAATATTCACACACACACACACACACATATATATATGTTTGTATGTGTGTGAATATTCTTCATCTCAAAGAACACAGGTGGGTTTTCAAATGGGGACCCAAGTTTGAGGAATTCTGCAAAAGAAAATGCAAATTGATGTTTTATTAAATGTGCACATCTACTGTTGTTACTTCACTACAGTTCTAAGGGATGTAGACCACACCAGGAAACACACTCTCAGACAGACATCCCCACAACCATGTGGTCCAAGGACAGGATATGGACCTACCACAAGAGCATCAGTGGACATATACAGCGGCTTCAGAAAGTATTATGTTGTAGATTTAATTTTAAATGGATAAAATTGATGAATGCAGCCAAATACAGAGAGCTCCTTGAAGAAAAACCTGTTCCAGAGAAGCACACAACCTGCGACCAGGCATGGTGGTTTGCCTTTCAGCACAACAATGACTTGAAGCACAAAGCCAAGACAACACTGAAGTGGCTTCAGGACAAGTCTCTGACTGTCTTTGAGTGGGCCAGTCAAAGTCTAGACTTAAACCCCACAGAATATCTGAGAGACAGCGTCCAACCTGATGGAGCTTCAGAAGATCTCCCTGGAAGAAGGAAGGAAATTCATCTGCCCAGATCCAGGTATGGAAAGCATGCAGATGCTCACGCAAAAAGATTTGAAGCTGGAATTGTTGCCAAAGGGGCTTCAACAAAGACCTGAACTGATGGTTGAGTGCTTTTGTTTCTGACTTATAACAAGTTTCTAAAAAAATTCCTACAAACATATTTTCACTTTGTCATTATCAGTTATTGAGTGTGTTTAAAGTGAAGGGATCCCTGTGCATTCACATACAACAAAAATTTGAAAATGGGATTCAATAGATAAGAGCTAATTATTTTATTCACACAAAAAAGTCCCTGTGCATTCGAATCTAATAATCAGCTCATTACTGTATATTCCAGTTGTAGGTTGGCAGGCTGATAAAAACAGGAAGCTGAATAACAGTCATCTTCCACCTTCAATGTTGACACTAACTATAGTCTGTGGCTAAACTCGTTGGAAGCTCGGTAGTTATTCAAATTTTAAATTACCATCGTCTTTCTTGCTATAGTTTATCAATACTGAATGGCATTAGGTTACACTTTGCATTACACGAGCCATACACTGATTAAAAGCCCTACCCCGTGTCAGAAAGACGGGATTATTTCACATTTTATGCAGGTATGCGGCCTGTTAGCTTACAGGCTATGCTGACAGAAGCCAGGTGGAGGTAGCGCAGGTGGGCACTTCCTGAAATCATACACCTTACTAGCATTAGCTTAGCACATAGCTCCTGCCTTTAAAAAACGAATAAGTCGCAATAACGTACCATTTCGTCTGCTTCTTTTCGAGCTACTGCGACGTTACAAACGAAGTGTCCTTCCTGTCCTGCTGGTCCAACGTAGACGTAAAAACCACAGCTAACACTGACGCGCCATATCTGTGTTAGATGCTGTACCACTGAACAGGACTCATCCCCCTGCTACACACAGCAGTTCCGCCTCTGAAGAGCATGCGCACAAGACGCACACGTCCTACCCTAAGTTTCGCCTCTCAGGTAACACGTATTATCACAGCGGAAAGGGCTGTGATAATACGGTTCGTTAATTCTGGATATTTATTTTTATTATCATCTATAAAATTATCTAAAATGATTTCTGCTCTTCTCAAACACCCAAGTAAACATAATGTTTGAACTATAGCCTAACCACGTAAACAGCTTGTGGGCTGAGAAAGATATGTTGCAGCAAAGATTAAAAATATGTCATGTTAAATACGTATTTACAAATATGTTCAAAGTAAGTATTTTGGATCTAATTGGAAAAATATAATAGCAGTTTATAATAATAGCTATACATACTATTTTTATAGCTCAGGTCATGCATTGTATGCAGCTCAAAATGATGTGCACAAGAAAATAAGATGTTACTTTTTTTTTTTTATCATACTTCTTGAATGCAGTTTGGGTACTATTGCATTCTACTTATAATTCATGTTCTTTTATCCTTTAACACCAAACAGAGCAGAGTTAAATAGCTGGTGTCAAATCACAAGTTCTTTTAACCCTGGTTTGAGTGAACTTCTATTTGAAGTAATGTGGGTAAGTTGTTCTCTATAAATGAACTTGAAAGGGTGATAGTGATCATTTTTAATTCTTTAAAGCATAACTGTCATTTGGTCTTCTTAATTTACAACAAGAAATTCATTTCTCTCTTTTATGAGAAATTAATTTCTTTTAATTCTGTTAATGCTGACAGAACCAGGTAGCTATGGGAAAAGGAGGCTGAACTTAATGCAGAGGCATGGTTAGATGTTTTTGTATCTGCTAAAAAATATTTACATGCAATAGACACCGGGAGAGTGAATATAGAATTTTACACAGGGTGCAGCACACTCCTCAGTCCCCAGATTTACCCCCTTTGTGCAAAGTGTATAAAAGAAGAAGGAACCTACTACCACTGTTTATGGCAATGTCCATTAATATCCAGACATTGGAAAAAATGTCACCAAAGAACCGAGCTCAATTTTCCACAGCAGTTACATTAGACCCAGTACACAATGGTACAGAGAAACATTTAAGATTTTCCAACGAAATATCTCAGCACTATTTTAAAAGGTAACAAAAGCATCTTCTATGATATGACAGACTGTTAAATTTCTTCCTTTGACATGACTTCTAAAGCATAACTCATATACATTATGACTTTTTTTTCATTTGCAAAGATCTGTGCTGTCTGGTTCTTTGTTTGTTAATGTAAAAGTAATAAAATTTTATTTAAAAAAAACATAACTGTCTGCTCCAGTAGTTCAGCTTAGTCACCATGAAACAAACCTCAGAAAATTCAGCTGAGATGGACTCAGTTCTCTTTAAACTTCTGTTTCTCTCCAAAAGTTCCTGCAGATATTCATCTTTATCTTGCTTGCTGTGATTTAACACCTTCATCTGCTGTATCTCATTTAAGGTTATTAGATGTTGAGAGCCTGAGCTAAAACACTCTAAAGGCATGCAGTTCTTTTTTACACATTCAGATCTTTTTACAGCGAAATAGTTGTTACTCCAGATACCAAATCTGGACTAAAATTAGGAGTTTAACTGCACAACTTTGTCAGTATATGTTTTGAATCAGTTGCCTTGAAAAAGGACACTTCAGCATGCAGACTGGACTCAGGGATTGAACCACCAACCTTCTGCTGAGTGGACAACCTGCCCTCCTGCCCCTTTCACAGATGCCAAAAGCAGCTGTTGACTACAAAGTCAAAGTATATCCCTCTGTTTCCACTTAAGTTGAACTGAGGACAGTGATACATTTTTATTTTAATCTTAATGTAAAACAGTCGTGTCACTGAATTTATGAGCATGTAAGAAACTTGAGATTGAAGTAGACAAAGAAAGAATTTAATTTAGATTTTTTTTTTTTTTTTGTACTAATTGGAATTTGCAAACAGTTCAAAGGAGTTCATTCCTCTGGCCGCTCAACACTGTGTTATGGTGTCATAATACCAACACTGAAGACCATTTATTAAGACTGTGGTGCAGACCCAAGTAGACACATTTAAAGTATGAAATGAACTCTGATAGTGTCAGTTTGGTTTGGTTGTTTATGTTCCTTTTTTCCATAGCACTGCCTACAGATGATTGTAGATGAAAATATGGATTGCTCTGAAAGTGTGTGTAAAGCAGGGCCACATTTACAATACATCACATCGTCCACAGATCTCCTCAACATCACAGACACCACAGACACTGCAGTTTTGTAAAAACATAGAACTTTAATAAATATAAATACTACAAAAAAATACAAATGCAACTTAACAACAAGGCAGTAAGACAGTAAGATTAATACTGAAAAAATAGATTTTTAAAAATCCATCCTTTTTTGAACTAATGCAGCCATCTGTCAGTCTGCAGCAACATCTCTCAATGTGAAGTGCATCGGTGTCTATTGTGTCAAACAACAGTAAACTACTATTACTATGAATTTGTTCATTTTTCCTTCATATTTCTTTCTGTCTTAGAGACCACAAACATTCAGAGAAATAAATAAACAAACAGCAAACACACAAACAGCAAACAAAAATGTCTCAGTCAGTCCTGTTTTCCTTTGTCATGACAAATCTCTGACTCTTTTGTCCCAGTGTTTTTTGTTCTAAGCACATAAAAATAAACCTTTTTTACTTAAGTAGTCTATTATTGCGTTGTAAGCAGTCATATGAATCCTGGTGGTCTGGTGTGGTCATTGAGTATATGGTCTTGTAGCACATGAGCCTCAGTCAGACACAGCAGAAAGAAGGCAGGTCTTCAGAGTGGGTTATGGTTGCTGAGGCTGGTTGAACTGACCCATGAACAGAACAGCACCTAAACACAAGGGGAAAAAAACAGTCAACACACCACACACACACATTCTACTTGGACTGCTCAGCTGACTGGAATTTAAAAACGGGATTTCAAATGAAAATGTAACAAAGAGTGTTACCTGTGTGTTTGTGCTGGATGAGGAAGAGGAAGGGTCTGTCCAGAGTGATCTCCTCCACTGCCATACGAGAAAACATGATAGTAGCTGAGAGAGGGAAGAAAAGAATAAATGGGTCAGATACCAAGAAATACTTTGCCTTGCCTCATATTGGTTTGCCATAATTTCATTAAACACTTTATTTATTTATTTTCTCTATTGTTAATGTTATGTTTATACTGTCTTTATTTATTTATCTGACTGTTTTTTGTCTAATGTAACACTGTGGGCCTAGGGAGCACTGCAATTTCAAAACCTGTGTATGACCTGTACATATGGTTTTGACAATAAAGTTGACTTTGACTCTTTGATTTAGAGAATAAGAATGCAACTATACCACAAGATTAGGTAATTATTACTACTTTAAGATCATTATCATTTCATGAATACTGTTCTACCAATTAGTGCCAGGCAAATACCACTCAAATACCCAACTTAATCTCAAACTTAATACTTTATTGATCCCAGACTGGAAAATTCCTGATTTTATAGCTGAAACTATTCAAAACCTAATTAATAGGAGACTTAATGTGTTGATCTAAGAGAAAAATGAATTAGCCATGGAGCTCTAGTGTGTGAGATTTAGTTTTGAGCCCACCTGTTGCCGCAGCTCCCTCAGTTCCTCGCTCATTCACCTCGATCTTCACTCTCTGGAGGACCTTCGACACGCACAGCCGTTCATCAGCTGGAGGGCAGAGAAACACAAAGTATCACAGTTCATCTCATTGCACTTTCATTAAGGGTGAAATATGGATAAAATACAAACTCTTTTCATATTGTCATCCTTTGCACCTGTTCTTTGAGCTTTTACCCCCAGGAAGGCACTACAAATAAGTAAGGGGCTGCCAAAATGTGTACAGAAAGTTGCTCCTGAAAAATGCACCATGCCTAACAACTGAAATGAACTTACTGCTGATGCGTGTGAAGTCTGCGGTAGCCAGGTTGAACATGTCTCCTAGACCCATGTCACGCAGAGCAGTCTTCAAATTCACCTCAGAGTCCAGAGTAAACCTGCATAAACATACACACACACATCCTCAGTTTTCATCCTGGTTACTTTAAGCCTTTTAAGCCACATAAGAATTGATATGACACAAACAAACATAAAACTCCACTTAGTCTTTGTTTTTAAAAAAAAAGTGTTTCTAAATCAGTTAATCTACCCATATATTGTTTGCCTCTGTTTCCTCACCTGGGCATGGCCAGCTGCCTCCTCACACTCCTCATTTCTGCCTTCCACTTATGAATCCTCTGGCTGCTCAGATCTGCACTGAGCGTGCTCAGTGGAACTTCGGGCTCAAAGGGTGACACTAGGAGCATGCTGAGTGAGTCACCCTCATATGGGACCTCAATGACATCATAGTCCACCCCATCAGCGGTTACAAACTCGCCTGTTGATTTATAAGAAGCAGATAGATGACTGTCATCCGTGGAACCCTGAATCAAACTGACATAAATTGCATGCACTAGGTCAGGTCAGCCTACCATAATTGAAGTGGTTTGTGAGTCTCATCATGTGCACGGGCACTGCGCTGCCATTGGCACAATGGAACATCCTCTCCTGGGTCATTGCACGGTCAAAGGGAACTTTCCAGAGGGCCTGGAAGTGGAGAGCATTAAGGAGGACCAGGCGGGTCTCATCAGTCAGAGATCCACGTTCCAAGAACTCCGGGATGAAACCTATAGAAGTAACGATAATAAAAAAAAATAAGTCACAAGAGAAGAAAGCAAAGAAAGCAACATTCAGAGTACTTTTTCAATTCTGCAGACTGTTAGCTGGATCTTGTGAGTACCTGCAGTGTGGTCTGAGACCCAGGAGTTGATGATGCCGATTGCCTCGTCTGGCTTAGTAAAGTCCACCTGGTGAGGGTGGGTCTGGAAGGCTTTGGCCAGGGCCCGGCGGTATCCCTTCTCCAGACTCATCTTCCTCTCCACCATCACCCCACTGGCTAGCTCCACCCCCTCCTCGCTGGACAGATCCCGCTGTAGGAGACGCTGCTGCCGGGACATCCCTCGCCCTGTGGGGAGATGAGCATTTGTATTATGGTTACACCAATAATAAACCAATTTGTAGCACACCCTATGGCTGTGTGCTACACACAGGGAGCGCAGGGGGTGCCTGGTTTGACTCCTAGCTGGTTATCTGGTGTCTTAATGCTTTCTCTGCTATATTTCTGTAAAGCATTTCATAATGATTATTAAAATAACAATTATTATCATCATCAAATTGAAATAAGTGGAGTAATTCTTTTACAGCTACAACAGTGAGTTACATTGACCTGCAGAGGGCACTATTACACAGGAAGTCACAGATGGGTGCACATGTGATATGTATACAGCTGGATTTGTTTGTATTGCATTTGATATAAAACAACATTTTCTTTTAATTTTTACGCCTATGCAGTGGACAGCAGTGTGTCATTGTATTCATTTAACACCAGACATCAGTGCCAAAATCATATTATTTTAATCTACATATCACTCACCATGAAGAGAATAGCCCATGGCAGCAGTTAAGGCTTTATGGGTGTTTCCAGCAGCACCAAGCTGAGCCATGGACAGGACAGAGGCAACGCCGTATGGGGAGAAGACCAAGTTCTTGTTTGCAGAGGCCTGACCCAGCTGGAAGAAAACCTTCAGGCCAAAGTCGGTTTGTTTATCCTGCAGAGAGCTCAGCCCTGCTCTGCTCAGGGTCAGCAGCAGGAAAATATAAACGCAAAACATCCTGGGAAAGAAAGGAGAGAATGTGTGCATGGTTTACACCTGAATGCAACACCTAAAAGTATCTGTTATAGCACTGAATGCACACAGTCACCGGGTCAATAACACTTTCTCTGACTCTTCTTTGCACAAACATGTAAAATGCATCAGTCATGTGAGTGTAAATAGAGCGCCTCCGCTCTAACGTCAGAGCAAAAGCTCAGCAAATATGCTGGATTGATGTCATCAGGACAAAATGTTGCCCTGTATGTCTGTCCATTTTTAAACATGAGTGAATCTGTGAGCAAACAATGGATCCATTTGCTTTTAAGTTTATTGTTTCTTTTTCTTATTGAGAAGGAACAGTGCGTATGTTGGATTGCATAACACTGCAGAGTCATTCTAAACAGCTCTCAGATGTTTTCTATAAAACTTTGGGAGCTAGGAAAGAAGCCAAAGACATATTTTTAGCTTCCAGAACACTGAGCACTTTTTGTGGATGTAGTCATACTATACAGGAAATGATTTCACATCAGTGACTGATTTTTTTTTTTTTTTTTAAGGAAAAAAAAAACTTTTTCTTTGGCCATTCTTACAGTTAAATCTATTTTTCATGAGCCAAAAAGAAAACAACTACAAACAGCAAGTTTTAAGTCCAAGTTACCTAGTAAGCCAGAAAGGTATTCCATCACTCCTTTGAACTATATCTCTGTTATATAATTTATGCATCTGTCCGACTCTTGTTATTAAGATTACTTCTTTATTTAACTCTGGTCTTCATTAAAAACATTCATTCCATTGTCTCAGATTTGAAGTGAAGTTACACTGTCTTGCAAGTGTATGTGTGTGTACTTGTAGATCTATCTTTGTGAGGACCATTATTAGCACAGACCTTATAAAGCGAGGACATTTTGGTTAGTCCTCACAACTTGGTTAGACTTGGTTTTAGGGTTCAGGTTAGAATTGGGTTTTATTTAGGGTTAGGCATTTAGTTCAGATGAGGTGTCTTCACAAAGACATAAATAAAAGTATTGTATATGTGTGTGTGTGACTCATGCTGGATGTGTATGCATTCATGTCAGTGTGTTAAAGGAAAATCTGTGTGTCAGTTACATTGGTTTTCCACTGTAGACATCAATAACACACAGTAGAGTGTAGGTATAACACTTTTACATAGCAGCAACATCAGTGAACTGGTCCTGGGTCATGGTCCTAGCCTCTCCCAACCTCTCCCAGCCTCTCCTAGCCTCTCCCAGCTTTAGATATATCACATTCACTGCCAGCTGCAGAAAACTACTCACAGTATGATCACCCAGTTGTGCATTACTATCAGCAAAGTCACCTGATGGCTTTGCATGACATTAGGGGTTCAGTTTCTGAGTTTGTTAGAGTTCCTCAAAGGTCCCCGACACTGAGGTAACAAGATGCATACCTATTACATGCTCTATCAAATCTTTCAACAATGTGCTTGTCACACCTAGTTGTTAAGACATAAAATATTCCTTTTCATACAGAACCCTTGACACCTCCTTCATATCTCATGCCAGTCCCTTGAAATCATAAAAACACTCTTGTCAGGATAAACACATTCAAAAAGTTGTTCAAGCCATTGGTTATTCACATTTAAAAAAAAAGTAAAGCTCTTTGCACTTAGGTGCCTGCATACTTGCAGTTAGCCACCCCCTCTAAAGCCACACTGTTCTAATTTTGTCTAGTTTTGAACACTACCTGTATGTCTTCTCTTGTGAGTCATATCAATGATGAATTTTGACTAAAAATGTCAAGTACTGATATACTAATATGTGAGCATCACTTCAATGTTGCATTTAGTTAGGGTGGAAGAATTCTGGAGTTGGGTGGGTTGTTCTCTAACAACCAGCAGATTATTTGTTTTGTATGTAAAATCTAGAAAGTAGTAACTAGTAAGTATAGTATCTCAAAATAAGTTATTTTACAGTACTGTCCACCACTGTTGGGATTAAATCTTCTGCACTGACACTATCTTAGGTACCTTTTCTGGGCGTTTTTAGCAAACCTGACCACAATATTTCTTAAATCCTGGCTGCAGCCATAAATAATGTTACCTCTGTTCTTTATTTGGCACTTTAATGCCCTGACTTAATAGTCTAAATCATATCTACAGGTTCACACAGCTGTCATTTGCATGTATATGTTTTGTTATATCACTATTTAAAAAAGTAACAAATTAATCAAATTTAAGAAATTTTAAGAAAATGCTTCTGTTATTTCACAAACTAAAAAATTTCCAGCTTTTTTAAATATTCTATTTATGATTCTAATTTCTAAGGCTAGTTAAGGGTAGCTCTTACCTGGTGGTTGGAGTGTGCTAGTTGTAGTGCCAAGGTTTCAGCTTCAGCTTCCTTCTCTTCTGCTGCTGCTGTTGCCGCTGCTGCTGCTGCTGCTGCTAAAATCTGGAAAAACTCAGCGAGTTTCTGTTTTTTTATAGTGTGGAGTTGCAAGGAAGCCCAACCCCCCACCCACGCACACACACATTATTAGAGACAATGACGTCATCTGACTCTGTCTGGACAAGCTTCCTTTTCATGAACACACACTCTACGCCTGTCTCCCTCTCACTCTCTTCTCTGTCAAGTCTGTCTCTTTTTCCCAAAGCAGAATAGACATAATGAAAAGTCACTTAATTGTTTTTCCATGTCTCTCTCAAACACACACACGCATCACTCTGGCATGTGCTGGACAGAGTCCTCAGAGAAGGCACAGTCATGTCTTTATTCATGGATCCCTGAATGCCTGAACGTGATAAATGTTGCAGGCTGTCACCGGCTGGCTGACAACCAGGTGCTGCACCGTCACACACTCTGTAAAGGAAATTGTTTTCATTTTCTCATGTTTGAAGATTTTGTGATTTTAGCTTGAGCCAAACCTGTGATCACTGGTTATAAACATACACACTTACAACATTTGCCTAAAGGTTGTTACACAGGAAGATTTTTAACCAGTGGCCAGCTTCTGAAAAGTTACTATGACACTACACTTGTATTCAACTTGTAAAACGGGACCATTATGTCAAGAAACACAGTTCATTAATAAATCCAAATCTGCACAACAGTCATAAAGGCTCACCTCAGACCTGTGCTACAAAGCAGGGTTTGGGGTTAGTGAGGTAATGTCAGGTTTAATCCTGGCTTTTCAGGGTTACAGTGGTGGTTGGTTCACTTCTTACTAGTTTACATCGCCATGGTGATTTATGCTGCACACTTAACCTGCTCCGGAGCAGGTTAACTTCAGAGGATCGGATCAACACCTGTCAAAAGCCTAACTACTGACAAATCAGACCACTGGAAAACTGAGTCATCATTCCTACTGGATCCTTATGGGCACAAAAGAGTTTACAATAAAATGATAAATAATAAATGGCATCACATATTTTGGATGAGTGGAATGGTTTCTCTGTTTGAGGTTTTCCATGTGTTCACTCCGGTTTTAAAACAAACAGAGGGAGACTTTGTCACTAAATAACTACACAATAAATATTCTAGCTTTATTTGAACTGAACAAAGATTCTTTAATCCGACAGAATTCCTGATGTGTTGGTGCTTTTGCTCTGATTCATCCCTGCAATGCAAAATAACATGAGGAGACTCTGTGACCAGAACTGTTCATTCAAACTAAACCCTCTATTGTTTTAATAAGGAAAATGATCCACACACATTGTTAAATATTTCACATCATTATAAATTAACATTTCAGTCAGACATTAGCAACTTTTCTCCTCTTTGCTTTGGCTGCAGAAAAATTACATAATTTTTAAAAAAATCTGTTTTAAGTGTTGTTAATAATTTGATACTAATTATTTAAGGAACTTAATTATAATTCCAGTACTTATTTACACTTTGTCTGGCTTCATTAATTGCAAATTATTTCTAGTATTTCTTTTATATGCAAGTCATGATCATATTGTTCACATATCACTTTGTTGAATACTAGTTTTTGATGTCACTATAACTGAATTTACCTGCACGTATCACCATCTCTTTTTATATTATATTAAGTACTTTATTCATGGTTATGACAATGTTGCTTGCAATTAACACTCAACCTCTTTCACATGAACATGCTCGCTGCTGGATGGATAATGTATTTATAATATTTAGGTGTATCTATTGATACTACCTGTTCTTGTTGGCTTTACGGGGCCCTCAATGCCCAATTTCGTTTTATTCAAATCTAAATGTGTAATAGAAATGAAAATAAACCCCCTTGAATCCTTGAATCCCTGAAACACAGATTTAACTGAGCCAGTTGATAACCAGCTTCCATAGTACAGGTGATCCAGGACGGCCAGTGAAGCCAGATAACCAAGATAATCCTGGGTCTGCTGAACTTTGTAGTACAGGCCTCTGGAGACTTTCAAAGTTCACTCTTGATCTTGTCAACAAAACAAACCAGCCTCAAAGTCTGTTCAGCTGCCCTTGAGCTTTCAGGAAACTCAGCTGAAATCTGATATAATATTACTTCAGATAAAACTGATCTTTATGGGTTTTGAGGGTGCTCCAACAACTATAGACCTGGCATCTGCCATTACATTTGCTGTGGCCATTCTGACATTCAATCAATCCCTCAATCAGGCCAAAACCAATTTGACCAACATTTGATCAAACATGAATCCTAATGTTTCTGGTACAACTATCAGCCCAGACTATTCACTTTTACACAGGAAATAGTTGAATCTAATGGGCAGGTTACCAAATTTATTGAGCACTACATGTGCTCAATTCTAGTGGCAAGTGCAAATTTACACTTCCAATGAGATAAAGTTGTTTTGATTTATTGATATTTTCTGATTGTTTTTACCACCAAGCCAACAGTTCATGTTAGATAGCAGGGCTTTAACATTAGCTCATCTTCCATACAGTCACTCTAGGTGATCATTTTGGGTAGTGACACTTCAAAACACCAAATTTGGTCATGGCCTCCAACATTCCTTATCCCAATACTCACCAGGCATCTGGTAGACATGACAGAGAATGGGAATCAACACACTTTTTCCAAATCTCTCTGGATTGAGGCCCCTGGCAGACCAACAAAAATCCTAATTGAAACCATTTTGTCTGCTAGAAGTTAAAAAGCAAAACCAGAGAGGGCTTCCCAGATCCAACACAACTTGGTTTTCCTTCAGTGAAACAAAGGACAAACAAATGTATCCAGGAGGTATGGCACATACTGAGCAATGAAGTGAGGAAAGAAAAGGATTTATGATTGCACCCCAATACAATGGAAGCGATTGGAATTTAACTTTGAAAGATTATTCTGAGTGATTGAAACACTGAACTTCAACTTCAAAGGAAAATTACAACAATCATAGAATCAGTAAATACTCCCTCCCCAGATGGATCACACCCATACACCCATTCCCATGATGGCAGGGTGGGGCAACAACTCACATGTGACCTCAATGACCCTTGAAGTGAGAACGACCCCACAATAAGGTAAATACATGGATTCTCCACCAGCCAGTTAGAACTGAAGAAGCCTTTCGGATGAAGGTGTAACATCTTAATGAAAAAAAAAACACAGGGTCACACAGGGTCATGTGGAAAAAACATATTGAATCTGGTTTAAACTTTTACCTCAATGCAATGCAATGTCTGATTGGTGGTATTATAAAACAATGTGCAGTGAGTTGGTGTCTCATTTAAAACTAAAACTGGACTCCCTGAATTAGATTTCATCTTCTTTAATTTCAATGGTTGTGTGACACCTGGTGCCACACAACCATTGAAATTAAAAACAGCAATCATATAAAGCCATTAATGAACGCGTTCTCTTTGATACCATAGAAATCAAAGGAACAACTCAAAAAACCGAGAAGACAAGTTTTAGGACCTAGACTGCTCTGATGTCATTGTCTTCTGCCTTTCATCATTCTTCATGCCACGACAACTGTGTCTGTTTATAGTCCCCATTTACACTGTCATGTCTATATGCCTTGTTTCAGTTGTGTCTTAGTGGTTATGTTTGAGTGTTGTTGCACTTTAATTGCCTTGTAAAATCACACAATACAGCTACTTTACTATCAAGTTTAAGAAGCTAAAGTTACCACTAATAACTCAGAAATGTGAGAGAGTGAAATAACACTTCCACTCAAACAACAGAATAACATCTGTGAGTGATGGGGCAATGAGCTCATGAGTTATTTACTCATGAGAACTTTTGTTTCACCAGTGTTGTTTCTGCATGTTACCCTTGTTTGTTTAGACAGTGTTGCCAAAAAAACTGTAACTTGACATAACCCCACAGTCCCTGATGATTTGGTACATTCCATATATGGCTGTGAAAGGAAATTTGGTTTGTAGAGCCCACTCACTTCTCTGTGTGGGCTGTAGACACATGGGATTCAACTGTTGCCAAGACAACACACAACATCATACACAGACTTAAAGCAGTAGTTGTTACCTGACTTTTATACAAAAATGGACTAATTGACCTTTGGGCAGTAACAGCTGCTGTCTTCACTTATTGTAAGTTTCTGGAATACTATGTAGAAAACATGCATACATTAAGATAAAGGTCAAAGCCATTTTAAATGGTAAGGACCTGAGGGGAAATCTATAAAATGTTAATTAGCGAATTTAGTGCCATCTATCAGCAAGTCATTTTCCACCAACAGTCCAGAAATTCCACTGCAAAGCTGCAACTGTCATCGATTTGATAAATAATTTGTCATGTAATCATAATTTCTTTTAGTTTTCCATAATGTAGTATCTATAGATACCATCTATAGATACCACATTCTAATAAATCATGTTTTATACTAGGTTTCTACCCTGTAACTACTGACTTTATTATTACTTAATATATAATTTACCAGTGCTTTATAGATCATTTTTCAGTCATTACTGCAGAGAATTTTTGTATAGCCAGGTTGTCAGAAAATTCTCTGGGTAGACTCGCATCTTGGCTTGCCAGGTGCTTATGAAAGCATGGAACATGACAGACACTGTCCATGACACTGTCCATGACAACTAACGTGCACATACTTGTGCTCTTACCATTGTGGGTGTTGTCATTGCTCTCCAACACTGTAGTGGGTGATCAAATCTGCAGCAAACACACAGGGTGGCTAAAGTCAATGAAAGCAGGAAAATCTACATGTGATGTGAACTTTCATATTGTCATGAATTGTTGTTTACTTGCACTTGCTTTCTCATTATTCTGATCTTAGCGATTGTTATTTGATAGCTGATGTTTTTGAAGGGGGCAGAGGAGGAATCAACTGGCTCATGGGTACAACAAAACCAACAAACCAATCATTGACGAGGGATTGTGTGCAGTTGGCGGAGCCTCAGGTTTCAAAGTTTGAAATATTTGAGAGGAACATGCAGGGTCTGTGCACCAGCCTCAGCCAATTGTATAGGTGTACGTGTGTGGTCCCTCTTGCTGCTGTTGAATATAGCCCTTGTCAGTTCACTTGCTCCTTCTTTCCTGTGAATCAGACTCAGGGATATTGAAGACACCTGTTAGCTTTGTAGCTTCCTCTTGCTCTTGCCATGTACTCTGATTGTAGACCTTCTCTTTCAGATGTGGCTTTGCTTCCTTTAGGAGGAAGCTAAGAGGCTGCCCACTGTTAGCTTAGCTTCTTTGTCAGGGTATTTCAGTGAGGTCTCCTGGTTGTAGCCCCTTTTATAGTACAGTGGCAAGTAGGGCCAGGACAACAGTTAAATTGTCTTATATATGCAGTTTGAGGATAAGTCTATTTATATAATGCTGCCCACTGCAACATAAAAGACTATTTTGGAACAGGCTGTCTGGACATTCCTCCAACCCACATTCTGACTCATTAAAAAAAAAGCTTCCTCTTTCTCTGTCTCATTGCAAACTTAGGTTCGATGCAGCAGTTGCATCTGTCAGAAAACTGCTCAGTGATGCACACATGCAAGTCATCTCGTCCTCCAGAGCCTTTATACTGGCAACCTGCACATCAAGGCAAGTCAAATGGCTGAGGACTGATTGCCCATGTTTCTTTCCTCCATGCACTGTAACACCTTGACCCAAAACATGAGCAGCACAACTGCACTGAAGGACTGAAAGTATATGTCTTTAAGCCTTGGGCCTTGGATCTGGCTTCACTAGTGAGATTACATGTTGTGGTGAAGGTATCTGATGCGTGGATTACATCAGGCAAACTACTTTGACGCTGGGAACTGCCTCAGTGTGCACACTTTGTTATATGATGCAGAAAACAGCCCAAAGCCTTCTGAAAGACTGCCCATTAGCAGGGTTCTATCTGAATAGGTTGTATAGTTGATGTTAGATGGTTCTCTTTCTAATGTATCCAGTAAGAATAGTTCTGAGCTTTGTCTAACTTGGACCTTCCCCCAGTGGCTTATTTGCATTATGCCAATAAGTGAGTTTCCTGTTGGAATTATAGAGATTTTTTTTCTTTGTGCTTTTTTTAATTTTATGCAGACATTTGCTCATTCTGCTTGTTTAACTCAGGCTCTGTATGCAGAGCCAGGCTAAACAGGTCTTGGACCGATGGCTGTACTGAACACACAGATATAAGATGGCAAACAAGAATAATGTTAGTAATCACTTAATGTGGGTCATCTTCCATCCAGCTGGACCACGTTTCATCCAACTGGATGAGTAAAACCCGTTTGGAAAGGTTAATTTGGACTACCATTGTACCATATGGGCAATTTATCATCAAAAGGTTGGGCTACATTTCAATAAATCACCCCTATATTCCTCCTGTTCCAGTTATTGTCCTTATTGTGCTCTGCATAAAAGACTGCATCTGTTTGTGTCATGTTAGATGTAACATGACATAAAATGACTGGTATTTCAAGGTTTGTTGTTAACCCAGAATTTGTGCTTTCCCTAACCAACTAGTTTTTGTGCCTTGCCAAATCATAGCCACATGGAAACAGTCACATCAATCCCTCTTGTACTAATGACTTTTGGATGGTTAGAGAAGGCACTGCTCGTGCTGATAGGGGCATCAGATCGGAAGACACAAGCATGGGCCTTTTTAAAAGCAGGGATGAGTTGTTTTTCTCTTTTCTGAATAAAACTGAACTTACAGAATTCGAAATATTAACTGTTACCTGCCTCAGCTTTTGGACTGGGCGTGAAGTTCCAGTCAGCATGGAAGATGCACTGGCATGTTCCTTTGTGGGGGCAAGTTAAGAGAGCGGCTTTGGACTTTGGACCGCCTGGAGAACGGAGGGTCGCTGGTTCGATTCCTCTGCAAAGCACAATGGATGTGCACAACGGATAGCTCCCTGCCCCAGCGTCTCTAGTGCATGTGCATGCATGTGTATGTGTTTCGTTCACTTGGTATGGGTAAAATGCAGAGAATAAATTTCCCCAGGTTGAGGCCAAAAAAAAGTAATAAACTTAAACTTTGCAAGGTGCTAATTGTTGTCAGAGGCATATTTGTGCAACTCTGCGGCAGCTGTAGTTGCCCCTGTATGTACGGAGAGGAACAAACAGGAGCAGCCCTGGTTGTGTCAGGTGTTGTGTCATGTCACATCAGACAACAACAGATGCCTCATAGGATTGAAAACAGGAAGTGAATCAATGGGCAAAGGTAGTCACACTTCCTGACTCCCAAGCACTGAGAAGAAAGGTTATCTCGTTTATCTTGGAAATTGGATTGTGGTATGTTGAGGAAAAAAATAAGACAGAATCAATGGAATGACACATGTGTTGCACATGCCAAAGTAGTTCCAGTCAAGTGTCATCAATCTTCATGTTCTGACAGGCTTATTTGGCTGCCCCCTTAGGTTCATTCTATCACTCACTTTCCTCAAAATATACCGTAGGAAGTTCCAGTATTCAAACCATGATTTTATTTGGCTTTTTTTAATTTGTCACCTTCATGGCCAGGCAACTAAAAACTACTTAGTTGAGATTATGTAAAGATGATGTCACGTTTTAAAGGATCCAGCGCTGACTAGCCTGGTGGAACCAAATGAAATTTAGGACCAAAACCAGATCATTTCTCTTGGAGGTGAAGTAAATTTGTGTAAGCTTTCACCTTTCACAAAACTTTTGTGAGGGCATCCAGTTTTATATGATCCTGCTCTGTTGGAGTATTCCTCACAAAAACAAAAATTCTTTGCTGTCCACCATTGGGCAGTAGTTGAGGTTTAAAATTCAGTGCTACTCTTGAAACAGTTAACCTAGTTTTCCAGTTAGCAGCCAAGCCTTACGAGAAGGAAGTGCACTTCAAGTTCATTTTATCAAGTAAACTGAAGTAAAGTTTATTTCCCAAGTATATTTATGTGGTAAGTATCCTAATATCAATGTACTAGTAGTTTCTTTGTAAGTGTACTATTTCAGTACTTCTTGGGACTAAATTGGCCACTTTTTAGTTTGACTAAAAGTTAACTTTTAGGTAAGTAAAAAGGAGTAAACTTTGAGTACACAACCAGTTTACAATAAAGTTTTATTTTGTCCTGGAGCTATACTATGAACTATAGCAAACTTTTAGTACACTGCTAGTTTACTAGTTATGTACTTCTAGCCCATATTTTAGATTATGAATGTAGACTTTTAAGTATACACTCAGTAATCTACTGGTTTGTGTTTTTATACTGCTAGGTTTCTATCTAGGTTTTTTTATACTTGAAATATACCTTTAACTGGACTTTAAGTAGACTTGAAGTGAACGCATATGTTATAAATCAAACAAATCTCGTATTGGATGCTAAAATATAAGAACATCATAAGTCAAACATTTCTGGTATAATGTGGTATTAGTATCAGTAATGATACAATCCAAATTACATTTAGTATTGAATTATTTGAAGATCGTGGATTTAGGATGCACCTTTAAAATACAATGAGTTACTACCACTTTGGGAATATTTCAGCAGCCACCGGATGAATTGCTGTGAAATCCATGGTGTACAACATCAACATTGCATGTAGCAACCTGAGTTTTCACTTGTAAGTCCAAATGTAAGTCTGACAGCATCTGTTCAGCTGATTCTGAAGAAGCGTGATTCTCCAGATGCACTGGTTATGCCTGATGGAGCGTTTTTTTTAATCATGTGCTTCCTAAAAATGAGGATTGATTACAGCAGTTTCTAAACGAACACAGTCATCATGAAAAGTGTTCCTATGAAAAGGAAAAAAGGAAGTAAAAGTGATGGGTCTGTTGTTGATGA